>NW_015386918.1:52097-73151 GCF_001527695.2 Protobothrops mucrosquamatus | reverse complement strand
TGGCTAATCCCCTAGTTCCCTTCTCTACTTTTTGGGAGACAAAGTTGTCTGCTAGGTTTGCCAGGAACCTATTTGATCTTCCACTTGGTGCAGAGTTTGTCTCCCAGTTGATGTCAGGGTAGTTAAAGTCCCCCATTACTATTGTGATATGCTTCCTACATACTTTAGTTAGCTGACTAGCAAAAAGTTCATCTATTTCCTCTGTTTGGCTGAGTGGCCTGTAGTGTACACCTATGGCAATGTCATTTCCCCCCCTTTTATATTGACCCAAATGCATTCAAGACAGTTTTTATCATTGTTGTGCTCTATTTCTGTAGAGATGTAGAGATGTAGGAAGCATACAAATGCTTGACGTACAGTTCAAGAAAAAACAACCATCAAATAGGTTGTAAAAAAGAATACACTGGTATAAAGATACTAATTCTTTCATAATCTTATTTGAAAGAATGATTTGTCTGACATATGTTATTAACATATTATGTTAATATGCCAATATACACAATGAAAAATTACATATTATGGATATATGCCAGAAGATAGTGTAGAACATATTCATCAAATAATTAAGAACATTTAGAAAAATCAACATTTACAGTATTTATCTTGCTTGTAAAAATTGCTTAAAAATAACAGGAAGTTATATTTTGTCTTCTTTCTTAATTTCTTCATGATGGAATTACTTTTGAAATTATACATTGTGATGTATTCAGCATTAGCATGTGAAGAAGTTATGGGAGACTGTCATCCATATGGTGACCTAGTGTAGTAGTGCCATATGCCATATATACTACACAGTAATTTCTCTAAAACTTACATAGCCCTTTGCTATTATCTGGTTGTCCTCTGGATTTATGCAGCCCATACCTAATAGCTCATAGTAAGTCAAAGAAACTCCTTTCCAAAGCATCATATGTGGCAACCCAAAGCATGAGGAACCCAACTCTTTAATCCTTCCAGGTGCTGCATGTTTGCTATAGAAACAAAGACCATCAAAATGCTGCTTCATCTGAAATTGATTTGTAGTTGAAGTTTGTACAACATCTGATGACCAGCATAAGGGCTTTGTTTCTTCTTCTGAGACAAATAAACAGGTTTCAAGCCCTAGAATAAGTTATTCCTTCATTCCTATGGTATCCCCATCAGTAATTGGTATGCTACTACTCCCAAAAGTAAAGACAGTTTAATTTTGTTTTCTGTACTACATCACAACAAAAGGAGTGCTTCATTTTTCCCTCTAGAAATGAACAACATCAGGGAGAAAGAAGATACATTCTGGGATGCCATCCAGGGCCTGACCTAAACTTGACAATTGTTCCTTTCAATTCAGTCTTGTTATTTCACCAGCAACATCCAGTGGAAAGCACTGAGATCTCCTACTAATCTATAGCCTCACTAATTCATGTCCACATGCATATCCTAAAATATATGCCAGGATTCATAAATTACCATGCTAATTATGTATTTAAAAAATTCTACCAGTTGACACCTGTGAAGCTCAATGAGAAATTCATTCAGAAGTACACTAGTAGAAAAGAAGTGTGGATATGGTGAAAGGGGAAATGAGCGAGCAACACCAAAAGTCATGTGTATGTATTTATTTCATTTTATTAAAAGTATCTTATATATAAGAATGTAAAAAGAATGTATGTTAACACGTGATAAATATCACGGTATATGTATGGGGGAGAGTTGGGAAAAATAAAAAAGTTTAAATGACAAAAAAAGAAGTACACTAGTAGTTGCATTTTACAAAATGTGAAATGTAAGGTTCTTTACATTCTTTAATAAGAAATAAATTCTTCTTGTATAAGATTTAATAAATGGCTAACATACTATAGATGTAAATCACAGGAAAATAAAAACAAGACAAATGTACAGTATATATGACTGAGATTTAAAATAACAACTTCATAACTATCAATGATGAATGTATTCTCCCACATATTTTGGGCAAAAAAATATATATCAAAACCTAGGAAAATGGCTTAGTATGGAATGTTAGCTATTTCACTTCTGAATAATGTCATGAAGTTTTAAAGTGCTTTAGAATGTAATCTAAACTACAGGTTTAGGCTAATTAAAACAGGTCTGACTTTTTCAGAAGTCATTCATTTTTTTTTATTTTGGCAACTTCAAGATGTGTGGACTTCAACTTCTAGAATTTCCTGCCTGGGGAATTTTGGAAGTTGAAATGCACACACTTTTTTTTAACACCCACTGATTATAACATTTATATCAGGGGTCTTCAAACTTGGCCCTTTTATGACTTGTGGACTTCAACTCCCAGAATTCCTCAGCCAGCATAGCTGACTGAGAAATTCTGGGAGTTGAAGTCCATAAATCATAAAAGGGCCAAGTTTGAAGACCCCTGATTTATATCATTGTAAATATAGCATTGTAAATCATTATAAAGGAAAAGATAGATAAAATTGCAAGAACTACAAAGGGATTGATTTATTGTGCACATATGAAGGTATTTGGCAGCATCCTAATTGAAGAAATAGATGAGGTGACAATGAGCAAAACATGGTAAACACAGTATTGTTTTCTACTTAGCAGGAGGCATGCAGACCAGAACTCTGCTCTGCAGCAGATCACTGAGAATGGAATAAATGTGAAAAAGAAAGCTTATTCTATATTGCTTAGAAAAATTATACGATAAAATGAATTCGTCTTAGTTTAGCATTTTAACTACCCCATCATAGTAGAAATTACACTTCTAAATATCTGGCTAACATTAGGGTGTTAATATGTGTTAATATGTGTTAATATGAGCCCATGTATTAATATGTTTTTTTCTAAGGGAAGATGGTTGAACTTGATAATCTAAATGGTCCCTTCAAATTTTATTATTTTATAATTTTATAATGCTAACCAGCATATATGCATTTGGATAGTCTGATGGATAAATGTTCATATATGTTTATATAAATATACTGTAGATAACTAGCTAGTTGTAGTTCCTATAAATGTAACTAGTGATCGAAGAGTAAAAGGGAATGAAATGTTGAGATGTTTTAAAGTTAATGCTTAATTATAATTTTAATATATTGTTAATGAAGTGACTCTTAGTTTACATGTTGCTTTTGTATTATTTGAAACAATTTGAAATAAATCAATGAATATGTTCAAAATAATAGTTCAATCAGTACCAGAAATGAAGAGGGCAATTGTCAAGCCTATTGTGATCTTATTGCTAAGTCCAACAGAAAAACTAACTGTGGTTTGTGAACCATCTTCAAAATTAGCCCAATGTATTGCAGTACAATACATGAGATGACAACATCTGCAAGCAGATAATCATTGCTATGTGTGACTGATCAGCAAAACAATCAGACTGAACTCTATTTAAATATTTTTTTCTTCATATTGCTTCCTGATGGAGATCCATGAGTTGGAAGATAATAATAATAATAATAATAATAATAATAATAATAGTAGTAGTAGTAGTAGTAGTAGTAGTAGTAGTAGTAGTAGTAGTAGTAGTAGTAGTAGTAGTAGTAGAGTTGTGGGTCTTTTAGTCCAACCCCCTGCTCAGGCAGGAAACCCTATACCATTTCAAACAAATGGTTGTCCAGTCTCTTCCTAAAAACATCCAGTGTTGGAGCAGTCACAACTTCTGGAGGCAGGTTGTTCCATTGATTAATTTCTCCTTAGTTCTAAGTTGCTTCTCTCCTTGATTAGTTTCCATCCATTGCTTCTTGTCCTGCCTTCAGGTGCTTTGGAGAATAGCTTGACTCCCTCTGCTTTGTGGCAGTCCCTGAGATATTGGAACACTGCTATCATGTCACCCCTAGTCTTTCTTTTCATTAAACTAGACATACCCAATTCCAGCAATCGTTCCTTATATGTTTTAGTCTCCAGTCCCCTAATCATCTTTGTTGCTCTTCTCTGTACTCTTTCTAGAGTCTCAACATTTTTTTTACATTGGGTGACCAAAACCTTTACATCATGGTGACCAAAACAAGTTGAATATCATCTTTCAAGTGATGCATTTATAAGGCCAACATACTGTAGGTCATTGAATATAATGGTAAAATAATCATTCATTATATAGGAAGATTTGAGAATCACTCAGCTTTGGTTTAAGGCAAAACTGAACAAAAATTTACTGAGCATTTCAAGATAAGAAAAAAATACTATTTATGTAAAGGAATCAATTGAACTTCAAGAATTGGAACAGTTGAAAGAGAAAGATATGTCATCAATAATGTGTAGATGTGAACAAGAAAGAAGAAAAAAATATCTGTGCTGGCATCAACAACTGCAAACAAAATACAATGATAGTCTCATAATTCCTTTTAGTCATTCCTGGATTGCTCTGCCAGCATATACATACTTGGTAGACTCATCCAAACAACTTCCAGCTGTAACAACATGCTACTTTGATCACCTGACCTTCTGAACTGGCAGCTATATGTCTACCCTCCTGCTGAAGCATGAAAAAGGATATGTGGCTTAGGAAAAAAAAATAATGAGAGAGAGAGAGAGACAGTACTATAGCCAGAAAAGAAACCAACTGCAGCTAATATATATCACAAGGATTAGTTCCTCTGCTGACTCTCATTAAAAGGCTAACGACTAGTGGACATGCACTAAAAGAACTATAATTGATCTCTTCCATAAATGGGTTCTCTGCAGAAACAGCAGGAAAAGCGATTGTGAGGCTAGCTGCCCTCCTAATAATTCATACAAACTAGGGCCTAGATTAGATTTTCCTTGACCAAACTGCAACATTAATTCTTCCCTTTATTTTGGTAACAGGCAAAATATGACACACCATGGGATAAAAGTTTAAGTTCTGTGAAGGGGCAGAAAATAACTAAAATCTGGAATTTTGTATGAGAACGTATAGTGTAAGATGTACTCTAACAATTTTTGGTAAGCCCCTCTATGCCTCCAGGAGGCTTTATAATGTATAAAGCATTGCAGATTGCATTGAGAGTGAGAGAAGAGCAGAACTGTGCAGCAACAGTATTCTCTCATACTAACTTGGAGAACATCCATTATATATCCCATGACAAAAGAAACAAAAGGCAAATTGAGAAAGGGTGGGAGTCCGCAAAGGAATGTTGCATTTATCTTTCTAATCTCTTGTTATACAATTGAATGGCTTTCAGAATGCTTCTTCATTGTTTTGTTTTTCCCTGCAATTTATGGCCTAATTAGTAATTATCTTTCATTGCTCTTACATAGCCTTCCATTCTTGCCAGAATTTCCCCCCAAGACTCATATTAGAATATTCATATTAGAAAGATTCTTTATAATTCAGTCTATCCACCAAGCACAGAGTCCCAATTGGCCCATGAGGGTGCACACATAAGGAAAAGTGAGGCTCCATGCTTGGTGAATAGAAGGCATTATACAAGGACTTCTTATTAGTACTTACATTGGGGCACAACTGAAAGATATGTAAATATAATTGCTGACGATTGAAAGAGGGTTTAGCAAAAATTTTATAGATGTTACCACGCACAGTTTGTTATACTTTGTCCTGTTAAAGAATATATTTTAAGTTTCTGTTTTTCTTTCTGTAACATAAGGTAATACTAATAGCACTGGTGAAGTCAGGGAAGTTGAAGTATGTCCATTTTTGTTTTTAAAATGTATATTCAATAAAATTTGTAAAAAAAAAAAAAGAAGAAGGCATTATACAGAATGCATCTCCTCAGATTAGGGAGTTTGAGGAAGGAAAGATTTGAGATATGTGCCATCTGAGAGGCCATTTTTTTTCAGGAAAGATTAGTTTCACCTCCAACCTGCAGAATTGTAGGAGTGTGCAAGTCTCTCTCTTTATGAATGGAAGCATGCTAGGAAGAAATAAAAAACACCAGAAAGAGTTTAAATGTTACAGTATGTGTTTATTAATAAAGACAGTTAATACATAGAAAAGGGAAATGTGTTTGTCTGATCCTGAGGCAAAAGAGGAAAGGACAGTCTCATTTGCTCAGCTCTCTCCACTTCACCATAAATGATTCTAATGATGTAATCATGTATAACATAATGACACTGTCATTGTTTTCATTGTTTTTCAATACCATTATCACTCCTTGTTAATTGTAACTGTCCTCCCCCACTGCTAGCCTGAGACATGCTTAGAATATAAATCCACAAGTATTTATCCCACAAGTTGCTGGGAAAGAACCTTGATTGAGAGCCTAGAGAACAATAGAGAGCTTGATCTGGCTCAATCAAAAGAGAATTTCCTATGTCTAAACAATCACCTAAATTGCCAGAAAAGATTTGAACTTCTGTGTTCATGAACATCCCCTGAACTAGCTTCTGTTATACACTAGAATGAGATTAAACTAAGGATCGTTTGCTTATCAGCATTGAAGAACACATTGTTTGTTTGTATGTCCACAGTGTCCATTTGAGCTTTTTGGCTTAATCAGTATGCTCTTTCCAAAGTCCAAACTGATCACTACACAAGTCTGAAGAGTGTTTATTTTAGCTCTGCAAATTTTTTATATATTTGTTTTCCATCTGTTGTAACATTTGCATTCATAGTACATTACTGATGTATCATTTTTTCTGGCTTTATTTTCATTTTTATGGTATTTGGGGTTTTGTATTTAATAAGGAGTTATGCACTAGGAAGGATATGATATGGTTTCTATTTTCTTCTTCTTCTTGTGCCATATCTGTTATCGGACATTGGCGATCATGTTAGCGATCCTGTTTTTATCAGCAGCCGCACGAAAAAGTGCTGCTGAGTTTTGTCCAAATTATTTGTCCTTAGATTTTGAAGCCATGATGTTCTTCTTCTGCCTGGACCTCGTTTGCCTTCAATCTTTCCCTCGAGGATTAAATGGAGTATGCCGTATTTTTCTGGGTGTCGCATCACATGTCCAAAATATTCTAATTTTCATTTTTTAATTGTTTTGATGATTTCCCTTGGCTTTCCCAGGCGACTTATCACCTCCTCATTTCTGATCTTGGCAACCCAGCTTTTACGTAACAGCTGCCTGTAAATCCACATTTCAAATGCTTCTAGTCTCTTCAGGTGGCCTTCTGTCAGAGACCAACTCTCTACTCCATAGAGCAGGATAGGAAAAATATAGCATCTGACAAGCTTGATTTTCAGTCTTAGGCTTATGTCGTGACTGCAGAAGACCTTTTTCATTTTGAAGAATGCTGTTCGAGCTTTTTCTATCCTTTCTTTACTTCAATGGTCATGTCCCAGCTTTCATGTAAATTGGAACCGAGGTGTGTGATCCTTTCAACTTTTTATAGTGGTATTCCTTCTGAATTTATTGGTGGTAAATTAATGGGTTGTTTGCTGACGACCATGATCTTGGTTTTTTAGGTGTTAAGCTTCAAGCCATATTTTTCAGATATTTCTGTGACTCTTTTGATGAGGAGCTGAAGGTCTTCAAGCTTACTGGCAAGCAGAACTGTATTGTCAGCGTATCTTAAGTTGTTGATCCAGACACCGTTTACTTTGATGCCAGCATCGATGTTCTCCAATGCCTCGTTGAAGATTGACTCAGAGTAGATATTGAACAACAGTGGAGACAGAATACATCTCTGTCTGACCCCTCTTCTTATTTCTGCATCAGCTGAATATTTTTGGCCTAGTCTCACATTTGCTACCTGATGCCAATACAGATTCTTTATTATTTGGATGAATTTGTCATCTAGTCACCCTTGTTTCAGGATTTCTAATAGTTTTTTTTATGAATTTCAATTAAGGAGAGATTCAGAGAATCATGTGAATATAGGAGAACTCCACCTGATAAAATATACAGGTATTTCCATTCCTTCTAAGACCACATACAGTCATTGGTGAAACCATAGCATCTTTTGAAAAGAAAATAACTATTCATCTTATTCCACCTAATTGAACTGTGATTTAATTCATGACATTTTGCTCTACAATTGTTTCACTATAAACTCCAGGGGAAAATCCTATGACTTTTATGCTCATAATAAGCTTCCAGTAAGTCAGTATGGCTTCAAAAGTGTGCTAGCAGTAAGTCAGTTACATGATCAAAACTGGATCAAAATCTCACGCTTCCTTCTTCCATTATATATTCAAGATGGACAGTGTTTAATATTTATTTGTTATGTATATGTAGGGGTGTGGGTCTATACAAATGTTGCATATAGTATGTGTCAACGCTCCTAATATTGAATATTCTTGCTTTGACAAAATATGCAGAACTGTCTGGTATTTTTAGAGTTAATTCAGATGACAGAGAAAGGGGAGGAGAATTATAAGGAAAGTCCAGGAAAAGGAAAGGAAGTGAATCTTTGCCCTCCAGGTTAATTGGAAGATATGAATCATGACCCCAAAATAGGGGAGGGGAAATGCCTGGAATGTTATGTGCAAAGGAAAAGAAATTCAGATCTTGGCATCCGCCATGCCGTGCTGACACCCCTCTACATTAATAAAAGGGTTTTTTTTAGGTTAAACCATGCCTGAAAGTTCTTTGAAGTGTTTCATTAGTCAGACACATGACATCATGCCAATATCCACAATTTTTTTAAACCAATTAAGAGGTCCCGGGCCTCGGTCACTATTCCTAAACTAAAGATGATAGACTGACAAAGATCCAGAGAAGATCTCATTATGGAAGGAGAAAGATGGCTTGAGGCTAGCACGTCAGCAGCAACAGCTTCCCCAGGGAGTGGAGCGGCATCCAGCCAGCCAGGGAAGAAAGAACTCTAGCAGATCTCCCAGCTGGGAGCAAAGACTTCAAAAGCAGAATGGAGAGATAATGAAGTTTTGGGTGAGTCACTGGAAAGATTTCAACACCTGGAGATGAAAAGCAGAAATCAATTCCTGGAGAGAGGGAAACCCAATCTGAGGCATCTGCAGCAATGGGTAGATTGGGTTCACCAGCAGATGGATGGTCAGCAATCTCTGAGCTTGCCACAGCTAATAGAGGCCTTGCAACAGCTTGGGGTGGTGCAGAAGCCAGGAGATCAGCAGCTGGTGGGAGACCGACCACAGCAGGAGATTGGCCACAGTCCCCAAACGTGCAACCCCTGGGTATAAATCTGCAGCCAAGATGGGGCCAGCAGCAACAGCCACAGTGGGGCCCCCAACAGCCTATAATTGCACCACTTTTCAGAGCAACCTTTGATGGGGACCCAGAGAAATTGATTTTTTTCCTCAACCAAGTGCGCTGTTATTTGAATTGCTGGGCCTATCTCTATCCAAATCCGGGGGCCATGGTCGATGTGATTGCGTCCAGCCTAGAGGGAGAAGCATCCGAATGGCTGAACTATTTATATAATGAGCAAGCCCCCAAATTGGAGGACCCCCAACTCTTCCTCCTAGGACTGAGGGAAAGATTTGAGGACCCATCTATTGGTCTTAAAGCAAGAGAACAGATCCACAAAATAAAACAAGCCACAGTCCTGCCCTGGAGTACGTGTGGGAATTTCGCAATATAGCAGGTCAAATAGAGGGGTGGCCTGAACAATCCCTAATCCATCACTTCATTGAGGGATTAGACGATCACTTCTCTCAGGCCTGCATCTATCGAGCCGTACCTGATCAGCTGCAAGAATGGTACCAGGCAGCAGTGAAGCTAGACATTCAGCTCGCCTGCTATAAGAAGCCTCCCCCACATGAATCTGGTTGATCCGCCAGATCAACCCGGACAGCAATCACCCCCACAAAAACCTCCAACTACTGCGATGGCTGAGAAACCCAGACCTTTTGCAGGCCCGTCAAATAAGTGTTTTCGGTGTGGACAAGAGGGACATTGAGCGGCAACCTGTCCAGTCCCCTACCCCCGACTGCAGAGCAGACTGGAACCAGTGACAAGAAAGAAACCTGCTCAGCGGCTAACGAGAGAAAAATCCAACTGGGTCACGCAAGAACCTGTTGCCCAGATTACACCCCCCCACACAGGAGGACCTCGGGACTCCGGGTGGACCTGCCCCTGCTCTACCCTTCTTTGACAGCGACAATGAAGGAGAAAATGACCCGATGGTGAGTCGACAAATCCTGCCTTTTTCACTGGTCGCCAAACTTATAATCCCTAAATCTGGGGCACAAATGGACTTAAACGTGCTAATTGATTCTGGATGCACCCACTGCATTATTAGTTTGCCGTTTGCCATGAAAATGGGCATACGGGCAAAACAGCTTTCCAAACCTGTGAGGTTTGAGCAAGCCGATGGCTCCCTGATGGGAGAGACTCTTGTCACACAAGTAACTGGCCCTTACGCCTAGAAATTGGTGTGCACTGGGAGTTTATTCGCTTCCTAGTGGCTCCAAAAATGATTGAGACTGTGATCCTAGGGCTAGCCTGGTTGGACAAATGGAAGCCATTTATCTGGTGGGAGAAAGGAATGAGAACTGTGAGACTAACTATAGGGCCTAAACCTCCCACTGATTCAACCAATGTTTCAGGACACCTTAGGCCACCCAATGAGCGAGCGCACATGGCTGCCTCACCGCTGCCAGGTGAACCACTCATCCCCAATGAATACCGGGACCTGGCAGAGGCATTTAGTGAAAAAGAATGTGATGCTCTACCCCCTCACAGACCCAATGACTGCTCTATCGAACTGGTGCCAGGAGCCAAACTCCCACAGCCGAGAATGTATGCTATGTCTTTCCTCGAAATCGAGGAGATGCAGCGATACATGAATAAAAACCTAGCAAGGGGGTTCATCCAACGGGCCAATCTACCGTGGGAGCCCCTGTGTTGTTCAAAGAGAAAAAAGATGGATCTCTTTGTCTCTGCGTAGACTATAAGGGTCTCAATGCTGTGAGTGTGAAAAATAAATATCCCCCCTCCTAAAGGACTTATTAACCCATCTGGCTAAGGGGAGTGTCTTCATTAAATTAGACCTGAGAGAGGCATATTACCGGGTGAGAATAAAAGAGGGAGACGAGTGGAAAACTGCCTTCAACTGTCCTATGAGAAGCTATCAGTTCAAAGTCATGCCATTTGGACTACAGGGGGCCCCAGCCATATTTATGCAGTTGATTAATGAGATCCTACATGATCACGTATACAAAGGGGTTTTGGTGTATCTTGATGATATCCTGATATACAGCATGAATATGACTGATCACATAAAGCTGGTGTTAAAGGAACTATTGAATGCCAAGCTTTATGCCAAATTGTCGAAATGTGAGTTTCACCAGACCCGATTAGATTATCTTGGCTACAGAATTTCCAACGAGGGCATTGAAATGGATCCAGCCAAGGTGAAAGCTATAATCGAATGGCACCCCCCAAAGACTCGCAAACAGCTCCAGAGCTTTCTGGGTTTTGCCAACTTTTATTGTCAATTCATCCCCTCTTTTGCCGAGATTGCCCTACCCCTTACAGAACTACTCAAAACAGGCAAAGGAGGAGGGAAGCCACGACCGGGCCAACCACTAGCATGGACGATGGGCTGTCATACAGCTTTTGAGAATTTAAAGAGACTATTTGCTGCTGAACTGTTCCTAAAGCACCCCTGCCCAGGGGAGCCCTTTGTGATTCAAGCTGATGCCAGCGATGTGGCAGTTGGACCTGTGTTACTGCAAAAGAACAAAAGTGGGGTCTTGTAACCCTGCGCCTACACCTCTAAGAAATTTATTGAAAGCGAGCAGAGATGGGCAATCTGGGAGAAAGAGGCCTTCACGATTAGGTGGGCGCTATTAAACTGGCGACACTATCTGGAAGGGAGCAAGGTGCCATTTGAAGTATGGACAGATCACAAAAATCTAGAAGCACTGAAAACTC
This sequence comes from Protobothrops mucrosquamatus, assembly GCF_001527695.2. Taxonomy (NCBI): domain Eukaryota; kingdom Metazoa; phylum Chordata; class Lepidosauria; order Squamata; family Viperidae; genus Protobothrops; species Protobothrops mucrosquamatus. The sequence goes on along the minus strand of NW_015386918.1, from coordinate 61,449 downwards.
CCCACAAATTGTCTCCAAAGCAAGTGCAGTGGGCACAGTACTTTAACTGCTTCAAGTTCACTCTAAAGTACATACCAGGAGGAAAAAACTTCCTAGCTGATGCGCTATCCCGGTTACCCCAATAGAAAAGCGAACGGGAGGAGGTTAACGAGGCAATTATCCCCAATCCACAAACTGCCGTTCAACTTACGCCTCGCAGGATCCCCAATCCTGACAGCTCCTCACCGATCAATGGTTCAAAGATAATCAATCCTCCCTAACGTGCAGGGATGGCTTGGCTTACAAAGGGGGGAAACTATATTTGACAGAAGCCCTCCGTCTTAATGCTCTCAAACACAGCCATGGTGTAAAACAGGCTGGACACTTTGGATATTTGAAAACCCTACACCTCACCCGCTGGCAATTTTGGTGGCCAGGGCTGAAAAGGGATGTGGAAAACTATGTAAAAAGTTGTACTGTATGTGCCACAATGAAAAGAATTCCAGGGAAAACCCCTGGGTTACTGCAACCCGTGGCAGACCCTTCTCAACCATGGGAAGAAATAGCTATGGACTNCTACCTGAAAGTAGAGGAAATACTGTCATCTGGACTGTGATAGACCTGTTTTCAAAGCAGGCTCATTTCATTGCCTGCAAAGGACTCCCATCTGCCCAACGACTGACCAAATTGTTCCTGAAACATATCTACTGGCTGCATGGTGCCCCTAAGCGAATAATTTCAGACAGGGGGGTGCAGTTCACAGCAAAGTTTTGGAGGAGTTTTCTTAAATTAATTGGATCATCTCAAGGTTTATCATCTGCTTTTCATCCTGCCACCAATGGGGCTGCAGAATCCGCTAACAAAATGGTGGAGCAATATCTTAGATGCTACGTTTCTTACCAACAGATGAACTGGACTGACCTCCTCCCTTTTGCGGAGGTGGCGTACAATAATTCTGTGCACAGCAGCACCGGCTACACACCTTTCAGAGTGGCCACAGGAAGAGAGTTCAGCCCAATACCTGAATACCCTCAGGTGCCCTCAGGTGCCCTCAGGGGGAAGAAGTTTGGAGAAACACAAAAACTGCTTTAAAAAAGACTTTTGAAACCTATACAAAGCAGGCTGATAGAAAGAGGGCTCCCCAAAGAACATTCCAAGTTGGGAAAAAGGTTTATTTGTCAATTAAATATTTACACCTCAAATTGCCCAGCAAGAAATTGGGACCAAAATTCTTGGGGCCTTTCCCCATAGTAAGGATCATCAATCCGGTCACTGTAGAACTAAAACTCCCTAGACTTTTAGGGAAAATTCACCCAGTCTTCCATTGCAGCTTGTTGAAACCTTATCGGGGCTCCACTTTAAGACCTCCCCCGAAGAAGGCACCTGGGCCCCTAGTAGTTGCGGGCCAGACCCACTATGAAGTGAAATGTATTCTTGACTCTAGAATTTTTAAAGGGAAATTGCAGTACCTAGTACAATGGAAGGGATTGTCTGAAGCCACCTGGGTGAAATCCAATGAGGTGAAAGCTGACAGGCTCGTCAAAAGGTTTCATGCGAAATACCCCAACAAACTGAGAACTAGTCATTAACATATGCTTTTGTTTACATTACAGGATCTGTCCTTTTTGTAAGGGGGGCCAGATGTCAACGCTTGCTTTGACAAAATATGCAGAACTGCCTGGTATTTTTAGAGTTAATTCAGATGACAGAGAAAGGGGAGGAGAATTATAAGGAAAGTCTGGGAAAAGGAATGGAAGTGAATCTTTGCCCTCCAGGTTAATTGGAAGATGTGAATCATGACCCCAAAATAGGGGAGGGGAAATGCCTGGAATGTTATGTGCAAAGGAAGGGAAATTCAGACCTTGGCATCCACCATGCCATGCTGACACCCCTCTACACTAATAAAAGGTTTTTTTAGGTTAAACCATGCCTGAAAGTTCTTTGAAGTGTTTCATTAGTCGGACACATGACAATATGTTTAGGTGTGTGTCATGCATGTGTTCACTTTGAGAGTAGGAAACTAAATTTCATTTTTGATATGTGCTGTTGTGCCCACAGTAAAAAATGACAATAAAGGTTATCTTGCCTTGCCTTGCCTTGCCTTGCCTTATCATCTCATCTTATCTTATTTTTTGGCATTCCATTGAAAAACTTCCTTACATGGCATAATATTTTATTTACTTCTTTATTGATTTTTAACTATAAACAGCCCATCTTCTTCAGATATAGTGATCAAAATATAGTTGATAGCGCTTGCTAATTATGAACTCTTTTACAACAAAATTATTTTGTTTGTTAAATTAGGTTACTCCTACATTTCTAGCTACAAAATGTTTCCAGAAAGAGATGTAAAACAAGTGAAATAAAAGCCTACTATAAACACAAAGACACAAAATAAGACACAAAATTTGAGACTTAAAGACAGAAAAAAGTATAACCACAAATATTCAATATATGGAATAACAAAAATCTCTCCAACCCAATCCAAACTCGAATAGTATTCAGTCAAAATGCCAGCAGAATATAGCCAAGTAAGTCTTCCAAGTTCCAAAGGGATTTTCCTTGTTTCTTGTTGTGATCAAGAGAACTTAAGCTCACATTAACCTTTGTTCTCTGCCAGATAATGATGAGACAAAAAGCAGTTCTTTCATTGAATTGAAACTGTATTTGGACATATAGAAGACATTGCCCATGAGGCATTCAAGGTTCAAAATATTCACCATGAAATATTTTTTAAGTCTACTCAAAATAATTCTGAAGCTGCAAGTGTATACAAAAATCACATGAATTCTTCTTTCAAACCATATACAGCAAACTGGAAATATCTGCAGCTCACTTTAGAATTGTATGTGAAATAGACTTTAAATATGCAGTATCAGTTTCTGAGCAAAAGGAAAAATTATTTGCGTTCTTTATTACACAATTCTTTTTGATATAGTTAGCTTTTTATTCATAGCAAGTTTTGACATAGGATGTTTCCACCCCCCAAAAAAAATCTCCTTTGTGTATATTTAGCAAATATTGCTCCATAATGACTATACTGTATGAATTTGCTGGAGTAGTGTCCTTGACAATTGTGTCAAAGTGTGGTTTGTTGACCACATTTGTAAGAAATTCACCAAGCACTTTTTTTTAAATTTCAGAATCATCTTGGAATACTGTATGTTTGCCTCAATATAGCTAGATATCTTAACAATTGTAGAAAGATTTGAATTTGATTTTCTAATATCCACATATAGCATGTGATAACTATTGTGTCACAAACAGGCTTGGCTCACAAATAATGTAATTTTTTTTCTTCTCACATAACATAATGTACAAATTCAGGCATTATGATCTGTAGACTATGATTTATGGCTAAAGTAGTATATTCAATATACAAATATTAATTTATCAAAGATTTTTTACATTGCAGCTGAAAAAATAAATACCCCTAATAACCATCCTTTAAAAATTCTGTGACAACAAAATTTAAACGTTTGAATGTCCTATTAATACTGGATATCAATATTAACAGTAAATCTTTCACCAGTGTTGTATTTTTATTATTATTTTTAAGTATTTTTAAAGTAGGAAAAAAGAGCAATACATTGCTTAAGAGAAATATCTGGAACCAATGTAGAACAGTCTAAATTCAACATGGTATTGATTTCATCACTTCAGTCAATTCTTTCAGGCTCCTGGTTTTTTTTTTTGTGTGTGTGTGTGTGTGTGTGTGTGTTTGTGTGTGTTGTTTTGGTTTGGTTTTTTTGATTTACATTTTAGGTTTGAATAATGTTAACAAGCTGAGCTCTTAAAATGTTTTTAGTTAAGCACTTTCTCAGAAACAAGCATAGCAGACAGCCCCTCCATTTAATTTCCTTATATGTTAAACTCAGTAGAACTTCTGACATTTTTCCAATACTTTAGGAGACTTGTGGAGATGAGAAGTTCTTTTCATTTCTAACCACTGATTATTCTATTTAGTGGAAATTTCATTAACCCAGATGTTAGGAAGATGGGCATCAGATGTATTTAACCAAAAGGGGGGTAAATATACATCTTCAATACCGATGTTTTTGAGTTATAATGATTCTACAGTGTATACATTTTTTTAAAAGTTAGCATTTTAAAAATATTGTTTAAAAGAATACATTTTAAACAGAAAAAGGAAAAGCTTTATGCACAGACCAATATACTGCAAGGATTATTTTCAGGATATATTTTTCAATTTTATAATATGATTGAAGAATTAAGAGGACCTTGGAGATTGAAATTCTAAATACACTGATTGGAAATAACATTTGGCCCAATTTCCCTACAAATCAGCATACCTGCCTTTTTATAATTATTAGTCTGTATACAATTGCCTAGGGTAAAACTTTGTGGTGAACCAGTGGTACAAGGATAAAGATGAAACTTTATCTTCCATTTACTAAAGTTAAGTGAAGTGATGCATATTATTTTTTATATGTAAATGTGTGAAAGATTAATATACTAGAACTTTTAAAATTGTGGTGGCTACCTCAAAACCTCAATTATCCTTACAATAATTCCTTTTAAACAATTAAAGAAGATCCAGTTTAATCTTTTCCTTAGCTAGGGATATCAAACTTTATAGTGGGGAGATCTTGAACTTTGCAACTCAAGATAAAATACAGAGGGAAATTGAAAGGATCACCCATGTTCTCTTTCCTATACATGTAGTCCTCAACATACAATCACAATTGAGCCCAAAGTTTCTGTTGCTAAGTGAGACATTTGCTAAGTGAATTTTGTCCCTTTTATGGATTTTCTTGCCATAATTATTCACTGCAGTGAATCTCTGCAGTTGTTAAGTTAGTAACATGGTTCTTAAGTGAATCTGTCTTCCCACTGACTTTGCTTGCCAGGTTACAAAAAGTGATCACGTGACTCCGGGACACTGCAACCATCATAAATATGAGTTAGTTGCCAGGCATCCAAATTTTGATCATATAAACATGGGATGCTGCAACGGTTGTTAAGTGTTTTTAAAGTGCCATTGTAATTTTGAATGGTCACTAAATGAAGGGTTGTAAGTCAAGGATTACCTGTATTAATAAAAGTAAACTTCAACCTACATATAACAGCTTATTGAATGAATCCACTGTAAATGATTTTGTTTGCAGACTTTTTTTAACACGGTGAAAAAAATGGAACTCTTACTGAAAAGCAAGCAAAGGCAGATTACCATGATAACAAAGTTATGAAATTAAAATAAAACATTTTGGAAACATTCATATGCAATAAAGTGAGCACTTATAAATGGTACTTCACTTTTTTCAGCAAAATTAACAGATGGGCAAAAGAGCGAACGAAACATTGCTTCTGGAATTATCTTTGTTCGTCAACATTGGTACTTCTTCCTGTTTTACCAAATGGAAAAAATTAAGATAGTATCCAGCTATTAGATGTCTGAGAGAGAAGTAGGTTGTTTTGTTTAGACAACTTGTTGCAAGATATTGCTTAACATCATATATCCTGAAAAGAATGGAGGCATATGACAAAGTAGACCACAACCTACTTTTTGGTAAACTAGAAAAATATGGGATAGACAGCATCACCACCAGATGGATTTGTAACTTCCTGATAATGTACTCAAAGAGTAGTCCTTAATGGTACTACATCTATATGGAGGGAAGATGGTATTATAAGGTTCTGTTGTAGACCCAGTACTCTTCAATATTTTCATAAATGACTTAGATGAGGGAATAGAAGGGGAACTCATCAAATTTGCAGATGACACTAAACTGGCAGGAATAGCCAACAGCCCAGAAGACAAGCTCAGGATCCATAAAGATCTTGACAGACTTGAACAATGGGCCCTATCCAACAATGAAATTTAATATAGAGAAAAGGAAGATTTTACACCTAGGCAAGAAAAACTAAAGGTACAAGTACAGATTAGGCGAAACCTGGCTCAAAACAGTAACTGTGAGAGGGACCTTGGAGTCCTAGTGGATGATCACTTAAGCATGAACTACCAGTGTGTGACAGCAGCCAAAAAAAGCTAACACAATCCTTGGTTATATAAACAGAGGCATAGAATCAAAATCATGTGAAGTATTAGTATCACTTTATAAATCCTTAGTAAGACCACACCTGGAACACTGCATCCAATTTTGGTCACCACATTACAAAAAAGATGTTGAAAAAGTGCAAAGAAGAGCAATTGATATGATTAAGGGTCTGGAGACAAAAACATATGAAGAACGGTTGCAGGAATTGGGTATGGCCAGTCTAGAGAAAAGAAGGACTAGGGGTGACATGATAGCAGCGTTCCAATATTTGAGAGGTTGCCACAATGAAGAGAGGGTTATTTTCCAAAGCACAGAAGGCAATACAAGAAAAAATGGATGGAAACTAATCAAGGAGAGAAGCAACCTGGAATTAAGAAGAAATTTCCTAACAGGTTTTTCAATTGTGATGTATTTGTGATGTGCTTTTTTTTTCTATGTTGAAAACAATAAAAAATTCTTTGAAAAAAAATAAAAATTCCTAACAGTGAGGACAATTAACCGATGGAACAGGTTGCTTTCAGAAGTTGTGGGTGCTTCATCACTGGAGGTTTTTAAGAAGAGACTGGACAGCCACGTGTCTCAAACTGTATAGGGTCTCCTGCTTGAGCAGGGGGTTGGACTAGAAGACCTCCAAGCTCCCTTCCAACTCTATTTGGATTGATTTTCATTCTAGTATAAACTAAGGGCAAGAAGAAGGCAGAAAGACTTGATAAAATTTCCAATTATCCATTAATCAGGAATGATTATAAAGATCACAGGGTAGCTGGAAACAAATCAAAAGTCCCAAAAGAATTCTATCTATAGCTTTCCAATTGAAACACTGAGATTAAATAATGTTTTGTATTATCTTCTATCTTCTAGTGGCTGAATATTACATGGGATCTGTACAATCCTGAAAATAGATCACATTTATATTTGCTTAGAGATGGTTGCTCCCCTGTCTTCTATTTTATTACCCATGGTGAATTTCCTGCTTCATAGAAAACTGAATATAAAGTCTGAAAAAAATATTTTTCACTACTGTCCAGTCTTCCAATTGATGTGCATGTTTGTGCATATGTACAGTTAGTCTTCGATTTACAAGAACCTCGAAGCTCTTTTGATGGGTTTCATCTATTGGAACCATGACACATTCATTTAGTGATTATTGGAAGTTATGTGCCACTGGAAAAAAGTGACCTTTTTCCCCACTTAGACTGCTGCAGCATCCCCATGGTCATCTGCTCAAAATTTGGTTATTTGGCAATGTCATGTCCCTGGATCATGTGATCACCATTTGTGTCACAGCCAGCTTCCGACAAGCAAATCAATAGTGGAAGCCAGATTCACTTAACAATGGCAGGATTAATTTAACATTTGCAGTAATTTACTTAACCACTGTGGCAAAAAAAGGTTATAAAATAGGGTGCGATTCACTTAACAACTGTCTTGCTTAGCAATGAAAATTTTGGGCTCAATTGTGGTTGTACATCAAGGACTACCTGTATGGTAATATAATCCAAATTTAAGATAAAATAAAAGCAAAGTATTCTGTAAAATCTGACAAAATAATATTCATTCCTGTTAGAGGCCATTTAAAGCCTTTATACTTTGGGGGGAGGGGACCAGTAACATAACCAGTAACGTAACATAACATGGACGTGTGAATGGATTTGTCATTCTCCTGTCCCTCTCCCCCAAATTTGGTTTTTATTACATTATATTAAAAAAGAAAGAAAGAAACCTGCTTAAACTGAAGGATAATTTGAGTTGGTTGTCTTATTGTCATTCTAAATAGGCAGTTTAATCCACATAAACCACAGTGCTCAGCTGGAACTGCTATTCAACATTTTCAACTGCCAGTTCAAGTTCTCCAAACACACACAAAAAAATACTTTACCCACACTAAAAAGTTTTCTTCTTTTTTATTAAAATGACCGAAAAGGTTATTCTAGGATATGTGGTTATCGTAAACTAATTCAACCCTGGACTTTAGTGCTTTATAATAATCTTATCCATGACAACCACTCCCTTAATTTGAAATGGTTTATAGTTTAAATAATGAAAAACACACCAGGTCCCACAAGACTGACATCAAAAACGTCATTCTGGTTAATCGATTTAAAGGGTTTCCTTTCCTTGGTGTGTCTCATTTTATTTTTAAAGTCTGATATATAGCCTTCTGTCTTCAAATGAAGCTGTTTTCAATAGAAACTTTCTTCTCCCTTAATTAATTTCATTTCTCTCCTTTTTTTGTTTGATGTCTCTTAAACATTCAGTTGGATCTTTGATTATTCACCTGATCCTTCTGTTCTTAATCGCTTTAATGGAAATTTGTCTTCTGTTTTGTTCCTCAACAGAAAAGAGTATATTGACATGTAAACAGATAGCACAATACGCCTTAAATCAAATTAGCAACTATAAATTATTGGTGGTATTACAGATTTAGGTCTTCAATACTATTTGTCTTAGGTAAGTGAGGCCCTTTTGAACTTGGTCACATTTCTCAGTGAACCTGTTTAATATATATAACTCACAGTATCCAGGTGATATGTAATAACTATAAAATGTCATATTGAGGGAAATAATACTGTGCTAATTTTTTCCCCTACATTTTTTCTTTTCTTGTCAAAGAAAACTCTGTTTTTCTATTTCATTCCCACACATTTTAGAATTGCTTGAATTTTAGTTTTATTCAGTAGATGGCTTTATTGTTTTAAGTGGCAAAGCTTACTTTTTTTAAAAAAATTTTTTTTTATTATTTTCAAATATAACAAAATATGAACATAAACTTGATGCATATGAATACAGGATATCAATACACAAAAGAAAAAATATTTTACGGATAGTCCCGGCTGCCCCCTCTCCGCTTTCCCCTCTTTCACCTACCATCTTCCACCCACTAACTCTCAACCACTCCACCTTCCTCTTTCCACACCCTACTTCCCAGCCTCTTTCTCAAGCACCAGCCGGAAGCAGTTTGGGGTAACAGCCAGGATTATCCTCATAAATATACTTCCAAAATAATTAATAAACACATCAAATCTTATATATTTTTATCCTTTTCCCCCCTCCCCCCCGGACTTCCCAGAGCTAAACCCAGGAATAATTACAAAATAATTTTAATCTATCCAAAGCCATCCATTCATACAATAAACAAATATAAACTTACTATAACTCTAAAATACAATAATAAACTTATAAAAATTAAATAATTAATCAAAAGCAAGATGATAGTTTCTCAATTCATATTTTTCCCGAATATAATCTTGTTGGAATATAGCATAAGTCACTCCATCTTGTAACCTTCAGTATGCTTAATTCTACACTTCTTCATGCCTACGTGTTAGGCTGCAATCTGCAGCTGCAAACAC
>NW_015386918.1:44875-49739 GCF_001527695.2 Protobothrops mucrosquamatus | reverse complement strand
ATCCTCCTTTGGTATAAGTGAAATAAAAGCAGACCTCCAAGATGGTGGTATCTCCTCTCCTAATAAAATGTCATTAAAAAGACTCTTCAGAGGCTCTAACATTTCCTCCGACAAAGTTCTGTAATAAATTGCCGTCAGTCCATCAGTACCAGGAGCTTTACCAACCTTTAATTGCTTAATTGCCTCTAATATTTCCTCCCAAGCAATCGGAGAGTTCATCATTTCTTTTTGATCATCTGTCAGTCTAGGAAAGTTTGCTTGTTGTAGATAGTTGTCTATATCAGGAAGTTGTATATTTTCCGAGGAATATAACTTTGAAAAGTATTCCAAAAAGGCCTTTTTAATCAAATCCTGTTGAAAAACCTCTTTACCCTTAGAATTTATTTTCCCAATAAGTCTTTGTTTTTGCTTCTTTCGTATTTGATAAGCTAACCATCTTCCTGGTTTATTTGCATTACAAAATGTGTTATGTTATTGTAAACTAACTGCAGTCTGTTCAGCCAGTAACATATTAAATTGTTCTCTCAACGTTGCAATAGATATCTTTAATTTGTTGTCCATTGGATTCAAAATGAAAGCTTTTTCTTTTAATTTTATTTCTTGTTCCAGATCCCTGTATCTTTGTGATTGTTTGCGTCTATGAGCAGTATTCATTGAAATTAAGGCACCTCTCATAAACCCCTTGCTAGCATCCCAGACAATTGACATAGAGGTGCCTTTGTTCATATTCAGTAGAAAAAAATCTTTTAAGTATTCTTTAAGTTTCTGTACATTACTTTCATATCTTAACAAATTTTCATTCAGCCTCCAAGTTCTTTTACTTCCTGCATCATTTAAGATCTCCATCAATACAGGACTATGATCTGATAAAGTCTTAGGAGAGATCTTCACTTTTTTAACCTTTGAGACCAAATCATTAGTAATCAGAATAAAATCAATTCTTGAATAAGATTTATGTCTATCCGAGAAAAATGTAAAGTCCCTTTCTCCCATGTTCCAATCTCGCCAGACATCTTTTAACTCAAAGTCCTCCTGTAATGCAAAAAAGCTTTTAGGTAATTTAATTTGAGTTGAAATTTTAGAAGAAGTCTTCTTATCTTTCATTGGATCTATTACACCATTCCAATCTCCCATCATAATAACCGACTTGTAATCCAATTGGGCTATTTTTTGATGTAGAGAACAATAAAATTGTTTCTGTAGATGACATTGATTAGGTGCATATAAACCAACTATGAGACATTTCTTCCCATTCAACAAAAGTTCAACAAGTATAAATCTTCCTTCTGTATCATAATCTATTAGCTTTGGCAGTAACTCCTTCTTAACATAAAGAACTATGCCAGCTTTTTTCCTTGGTGCAGGAGCGACAAAATGTAATCCCAATTTATAGTTAATCAAATACTTTTGGTCATTTGATGAGATATGCAAAGCTTACTTCTATTACATTCTCACATAACTATCATTTGGCAATATCCAAAGCTGCCCACGTTCTTAAACTGTGAAAGTCTGACATTTCCCTTGAATAAAGTATGGGGAAAGAGAGAAGTTGGACAGATGATTGAACAATGATAAAGATTCAATTTTGGTCACCATATCACAAAAAAGATGTTGAGAGTTTGGAAAAAATTCAGAGAAGAGCAACTAAGATGATTAAAGGCCTGGAGACTAAAACACATGAAGAACGGCTGCAGGACTTTGGTTTGGCTAGTCTAAAGAAAAGAAGAAATAGGGGAGACATGATAGCAGTGTTCCAGTATCTGAGGGGCTGCCACAAGGCAGAGGGGGCCAGGTTGTTCACCAAAGCACCAGATGGAAGGACAAGAAACAATGGTTGGAAACTGATCAAAGAAAGAAACAACCTGGAATTAAGGAGATACTTCCTGACAGTGAGGACAATCAACCAGTGGGACAGCTTGCCTCCAGAAATTGTGGGCGCTCCATCACTGGAGATTTTTAAGAAGAGACTAGACATTCACTTGTCTGAGATGGTATAGGTTATCCTGCTTGAGCAGGGGGCTGGACTGGAAGACCTCCAAGATCCCTTCTATTTCATTCCCACACATTTTAGAATTGCTTGAATTTTAGTTCTATTCTATTCTATTCTATTCTATTCTATTCTATTCTATTCTATTCTATTCTATTCTATTCTATTCTTCACTTAACTTTTAATAAAAACTTAAATCCTTAAAATGCAGTCAGAACTCCTAGGGATCAGAAAACATTGCTATCAGGAGTAAAAACACCAAGGAAATGCTGCTTTATTGTGAAAAATCAGGAGTGAAATTTGAACATGTTTCCTTATGTGTCTTATGTAACAATTCATCATTTTTAAAAATTGGTATGGAGCATGTTTGCTTGCCAACCACTAATACCCATTAAGGAAGAGGAAAAAAGCCAGGGGATGGGGAGAAGTGAAGGACAAATAAACATTTTTTGGTATAAATTGGCAATTCCAACTCTGTGCAAATAAATAAATACACAAGTGAATAAAGTGGCAAGACCTTTTTTTCATCCTTACGAACGTTCAGCATTTCCATGATCACATGATCAAAATTCAGGGGCTTGGCAACTGAATCATATTTAGGATGGCTGCATTTTCCGGTGGATCATGTGAATATTGTTTGTGACCCTCTGACAAGAAAAGTCAATGGGGAAGCCAGATTCACTTAACAACCATATTGCTAACTTAACAATGCAGTGATTCATTTAACAACTGTGGCAAGAAAGGTCGTAAAATGCGACAAAATTCACTTAACAAATGAACAACAAAAAATTTGGGCTCAATACAAGGACTACCTGTACTATGAAGAGATATTCCAATTAGACTGCCATTTGTTATGGGATTAACAGAATAACAGAGTTGGAAGGGACCTTGGAGGACTTCTAGTTCAGCCCTTGCTTGATTAAGTGCAAAATTAAGTGTGGCATTTTGGAGCAGAATGGGATCTAATGAACTTAATTAATTCTGAGTTTGATCTGAAGTAGCCCCTTGGATTTTAACAGCCTTGCATTTGCAAATCTGTGAATTCAATACAACATGGTAAAAACTGAACTAATTTTCAGGACCTGAAAAGTACAGCACTGAAACTTTTTACAAAGTATCTCCAAATCTAAGATTAACTTATGTTTTGTGGCAAAATAGACTAAAATAAAAATTCAGCTTTTTTTTTTTTTGATAACTTGGAATGAATCTGAGCATTCCCAAACCCATATTAAAATCCATGTTTATTAAATGTATCAGATAAATATAGAGTTCAGATGTACATTTGGCATTCCAGTAAATTTCAGTGCTCAAAGGGTTACTTCACATTAATTCCAGATAAAGCTCTCCACAAAGAGGAGGATATTTGATTTGTATGGCTTTAAAGTTTTAACAGATGAGCCTATCCCTGTGAGACCACAGACCATTTACCATCACTAGATTGATTTCTTTCTGTGCTAAAGGCTTGATAGTTTTCAACATAGTTCATTTTAAGCAGAGTGATACCTCAAATATACATTAACTAAAGAGTCTTTAGAGGCTGAATTAAGGAGATGAAACTCTGGCAGCAGGGGAATAGCAGCATTTAATAAGTAAAGAAACAAAACGATGTCTTGATAAGTTTAATATAAATAAAATCAGACATTATAATGAATACAAAGCTCAAAGTAAACAAACTCATGTTTCGTACTACAAAATAGATATAAGGATTTGAGTTTTGATTAGTTAAAATAAATAGATTGAACAAGCAGCCTGTTTCTTTTTGCCTCCATTGTATTCAATTTCTTTTTAATTATTTTATTGCTTCGGTACACAGCAGAAAAACAAAATAAAAATATACAAAAAGAAAAACAACAAAAAAGCAGAACTATGTTTCTGAATTTCAGCTCTTAAACAAAGCATTAAAGTTTGATCACATGGCATAATATTGATTGCTCTTCCTGTTATATCAATAAAGAGTCTTTCATAAGCAAATAATAGCTAAGTCATCAGTATAAGATGTGGGTGGCACTGGTCTTCAATTGTAAAAGAATCTTCTTTGCTGTATCCCATTATAGATAAATCCATTGTTCTTCATACAGCTATCTAAATTCACATCCTTAAAATATATTACTATTCCCAAAACCAAATAAATAAATGTTATCAATGTTAGATCAAACCAGAATGATATATCATATGACTAAATGCTTATGATACAAATGTATCCTTCAAGAAAAATGAAATTGACAGTCAAGTATTTTTACACATTTCTGTGGTGTGCAGTAAACATGAAAAACAATACTTTGTTGAATTAGTCGGAATATATAAGCAATAAGATTATTCTAACATTCCAGTGATTATTCTGCCTTAACCATTGATTTGTTAATATGGGATATTTCAACTCTATTCCAAACTTACAAAAATGGATATTTACTTTAATAACATTCCTAAGCTGTTTATAAAAATAATATATTGTTTTCAGCTACTTATTATAATAATAATAATAATAATAATAATAGTAAAGTTGGAAGGGACCTTGAAGGTCATCTAGTCCAACCCCCTGCTCAGGCAGGAAACCCTATACCATTTCGGACAAATGGCTGTCCAGTCTCTTCTTAAAAACCTCCAGTGTTGGAGCATTCACCGCTTCTGGAGGCAGGTTGTTCCACTGGTGAATTGTTCTCACTGTCAGGAAGTTTCTCCTTAGTTCTAGATTGCTTCTCTCCTTGATTAGTTTCCACCCATTGCTTCTTGTCCTGCCTTCAGGCGCTTTGGAGAATAGCTTGACTCCCTCTTCTTTATGGCAACCCCTGAGATATTGGAACACTGCTATCATGTCCCCCCTCGTCCTTCTCTTCATTAAACTAGACATACCCAATTCCAGCAACCGTTCCTTATATG
>NW_015386918.1:0-42403 GCF_001527695.2 Protobothrops mucrosquamatus | reverse complement strand
GGAAATCATTCTGCACAGAGAGTACATCTTTTTGGGACAGATCGTTAGTGCCAAGATGTACAATAGCCTCCACATCACAGCCCTTGCTGCCATTCTTAATTATTTTAGAAATACGTTTCTTGTCCCTACTGACAGTAGCACCTGGAAGACACCTGACCTCTTTCGAAGCCTCTGTGTCCTTTCCTAAATTTACATCCCTCTACAGTTAGAGTTTATAATCTATTTTCTGCCAAAGATTTGGGCCTGGTGTTCAGACATTCAAAAGTTACTGCCCCCTCCCCCGTGTGTGTCACAGAAAAGAGAAAAGTTTCAATATAAGGGAATAAACATATTACAATGGGTAAATAAATATAATTTAATTTAAATCAAATTTAAAATTTTGCCTAGTCCTGGTCCTTTTTTTTCTTGGCTTCACCCACTTTGTGAAGTATATTTTCACCATGCTTGTAATAATTGCTACTCACACAGTAAATGAAAAACAATGGCAGCAACTCTCAGTTTCAAAGGCAAAGTGGAAACAAACCAGCCTGTTCAAAAGAGAGGTCAAGCCTATTATTAAGACAAAGAAAAGGAAACACCAGAGAATTCTGAGCACACACACACACACACACACACACACACACACACACTGTATCCTGGAAATCTTGTTGAACCAAAGAAGTTGGTGAAATGTTTGGGTTGTGACTTTTATTATTTTTGTGAAATGTTTGATAGCTCACTTAGTAGTTCGTTGTTTAATGTGGCATGGAACTTGACAATGCTATTTGAAGGCCCAGGGTAGCTAAAGTCCCCAATAGTTCAAAAATATTTCTGTACACTTATTTTATTCATGTAATGTTCTTACTTGCACATCCATCATCATCATCATTATTATATACTACTCTGTCTAACATAAAGAACCTCAAGGTAGGATATATCTCTAACTTCATCAAACTTAGTATTACTTCTACTGACTGACACTAGCTCACCAAAATTTTAGACTGATAAACTATTCCAGTTTTAGAGATATTTATGCTGTGCATACAGCATAGACTCTCACTGATATGAATCTTTTCACTTAAACCTTGAGAAATACTAAGGGGTGCATTTTTCTAGGAACTCTTTTGAAAAAATAAGAGATCATCAGTATACCTGCAGTATAACCAGCAAAAACATAAAGTATTTGTTCTGTGATTAAGATGTTTGACAAGGACTGATAAAGCTTATGGATAGTTCTCACTTAAAACTGCAGTTAGGCCTGGAATGTTAGTTGTAAGCTATTACAGTTGTAATTTGAGGCACTCATGTGACTCTGATTTATAAGAGTTTTTATGGTGGTCATTAAATGAATCATGAACTTCTGCAAGCAATTATAGCTTGGTAAGAACAAAGTGAAAGAAAAGCAAAGTGGGTTTTCTACATGCTGGGAATGATTTTCAAATGCAATGGACTGTAGTAATCTGTGTCTAGTCTAGTGAAAAGAATGACTAGGGGTTGACATGATAGCAGTATTCCAATATTTGAGGGACTGTCGCAGAGGAGGAAAACCTATTTTCAAAGGACATGAAGGCCAGACAAGGAACAATGGATGGAAACTGACCAATGAGAGATTTAACCTAAAAACAAGGAGAAATTTTCTGACAGAACAATTAACCAGTGAAACAGCTCGCCTTCAGAAGTTGTACTGGAGGCTTTCAAGAACAGACTGGACAGCCACTTGTCAGAAATGGTATAGGGTCTTCTGCTTGATAAGATCCCTTCCAACTCTGTTATTCTAAGTTATTCTAAGTTATGAATGGCTGTGACAGTAGGTTGCTGCAACCAGTTGTAAATATCAGTTGGTTGCCAAGTGCCTGAAATGTAGCCATGTGACTGCAGAATGTGTGGGTGACTTTTTTAAAATGGCCAGAAGTGCTTTATGAGCTGTAAAGAACTCTTTACGAGGCTGTTGCAACTCCAAACAGTTGTTAAACGACCAGTTGTAAGTTGAAGACTACTTGTAGATTCAAATCTTCCTTCATCTATGGGAGCTTACTGGGTAACTCTGAACCACTCAATTGAAAAAAAAAAGAATGTACATTTTCTTAAAATTTTGGAGGGCAGATGAGATAGAAATCTAAATAAATAAAGAAGCAGTAATTTGAATTATTATTTTATTATTAATGAAGAAATTGATGTAAGAAATATATTTTTATGAAGGAATTCCATTAGCTTGGGATTGCTACAGAGAACAATTTTAACTTAGTTTACTGATTTTTCTGAAATAACTGTCCAACAATTAGAACACTGATCTTAAAGCCTAAACAAAATGTTCTGGCTTCAAATATTCAATGATCAATTCTAAAAAGAAGCCCAAGAATGATAATTACAACTGATCACTTAATCATGTAGTGCAGGGGTCCTCAAACTTGGCCCTTTTATGACTTGTGGACTTCAACTCCCAGAATTCCTCAGCCAGGCATGCTGGCTGAGAAATTCTGGGAGGTGAAGCCCACAAGACATAAAAGGGCCAAGTTTGAAGACCCCTGATGTAGTGAATGATTAAAACTACTCTAGTCTGCTTTAATAACCTAGCTCTAAAGAGGACCAAAACAAACTGATTCTGTATCAACTGAAGTTTCATGGATAATTGTGACTTAATTAACTTTTTCTAGGGAGAAAATGCTTGTTCAAGGCAGGAAAAGGTGTTTCTGATAACCATAATCAGATAATCTTTGTTAATAAATGTGGCATTTCCATGCACTGAATAGGGCTCATTGCTATGCAGCTGTGCTGCTAACAGAAGCTTTTTTTTTTTTTTTGGTCTCTACGTAAATTCCATCTGTTCTTAAACTTGGTCTGAACCTATGGCTGACTCTAGCAATGAAAGAGAAATCTGTACTGGATATATTTTCTAGTGAATTAATATTAATGAACAATGCAATCCATTTTGGCTCCCCTTGCTAGAATCCTAACTACAAATACTTTGTTTGTGAATTGTATAAAAAAGGATACCAACTTTATAAAAAAGAAAAAAATACGCATATAGCTGTGTATATTGGGAAAATTACACAGAAAATCAATTTCAGAAATTAATAAAATTGCAAAACATTTGACTGAATAAACTAATAAAGGTGCAATTTGTATTTCCATTAAACTGAACTTATCCAAAAACACTGTTGCGTGGACTTCTGGATAATTTTTCTCAGTGGCCTGATGAAATATGAGGAGAGTTTAATAACTCTGGCATTGACATATCAAAGGCCAGAAAACAGAACAGAAATTTTCTATCACCATTTTATGGAACTGTTTTCCAGAAAGGACAGGAGTCACAAGATGTCTGATTCTAAGCCCATATCTGCAAAAGCATTCTAAAATACTGTCCTGGTTCATAGTACAGAAAAGCTGCTGAAA
This sequence comes from Protobothrops mucrosquamatus, assembly GCF_001527695.2. Taxonomy (NCBI): domain Eukaryota; kingdom Metazoa; phylum Chordata; class Lepidosauria; order Squamata; family Viperidae; genus Protobothrops; species Protobothrops mucrosquamatus. The sequence goes on along the minus strand of NW_015386918.1, from coordinate 39,031 downwards.
GATAGGGGAACTAACAGAACTGCATTAATTCCCAGCAAAAGTTATTCACTGACGCAAATAAGGTTTTTCACTTTTATAATCCAATCTGAAACCAGAATCAGACTGGAACAGATCCTACAGTCAATTTGTTCCAAACCACTTTTCAGTAGAACACACTGAATAAGAAAGTAAAATTGACTTTGTACATCTTTTTTAACAAAATGTACTTCATAGCTAATTCATTTAAAAAAAACCCCAGAACTTTTCCATCATAAAATCATTACCTCTAAAATTTAGTAAATTTCAATAGCATGCCTGGGAAAAAAACAAGATAACTTATAATCCCAACATTGAGGCATTTGTGTAAACATCTGAACTCAAAGTGAGAAAATGGTGTCATATGTGTAGCTTCACTCATACCTCTCTCCTGTCTCGTATTCAGATAGAAGATCTTAAGAATACTTGGGTGCTTGAATGCAGACTAAATTGCCAAGGTGATCTAGAACCCCACTGTATTGGGGCTACAATATCTGAAGACATTCTAGGATGGCATCCAATGTGGGGAACCACATTGAGTCTGAGAGTCTAAAGTTGGGCATTTCTGACATATTTTCTGTTCTTAAACATCTAGAGCTACCAGCACCATTATTCGTGGCCTTGTATTATTACATTATACTGTAGGTTTTGAGTTCAGCTCTTTGTTATGTAACTTGCTCCTACCTAAACTTAGAAATCCTCATTTTCTGAGCAATGGCAAACATGATTTTCTTTCACCCACATTCATTTTCTGAAGTTAAAGTTATTGAAGAGAACACCTATTTATGAACAATGTAATTACCTTTAATTAGAGATTTTAAACTACTAATCTTGTATTGGGAAATGAATATGAAAAAGCCAAAAAGTAATCCATTTCTTGTCATTTAGGACCTTTTCTGGTTGAAATTATGCTGCCTATAAATAAATCTGCAAAAATATTGCAGAAAAAAATAGAACCAAATGCAATGAAAATATTTTACTGGTAAATAGCTACATATATTGAAAAAGTAATAAGGCAGTGAGCCTTCTTTGTTTTCACTAGTATGATCTACGTTAAGCATGACAGGGAATGTTTCAAAAATTGCAATTCTACCAACTTCCTTTCAACACTAGAACATAAAGCATTGCTTTGCTCCTTTGTCATTTGTATTAAAATTTCATGTAGGTAATTCACTTCAATGTAGCTTTCTGTTTTATGGTAATACTCCTCTATTTATTTTTTCTTTATGGCCCAATGAGTGTTTGGTTTCCTGTGTCATATTTTATGAACTGTTCAGAAACAATCAACCTATTTCATTCCTTTCTTCCAGTTTGATCTCCTTTCCTTCCCTACAAGCAAGAGAATCCTTCTAAAAAGGGTGACAGCCTTCATATTCAGAGACTATGAATTATAAGCAGGCTCCAGTTTGAGATACAAACCTGCTCTAAGATTACTCAGTAGAATTTCCCAGGGCAAAATTGTGCTGAAATATCCAATTAGAATCCTGTAAGTAGGCATGAATTTCATTGTAGTTAAATATTTGCTGACAAGCTGGTCTTTTAGTTTTTTGATGCGCATTGACTGGAGAAATCTGATCCTGATTGGCTTTCTTTGAGTAAATGCTTTCCCATTCAATCTACTTTCTTTCTTCCAGAGTAGCCATTATGCATCAAACAAGGGGAGCACTCTTTCCAATCTTATTGTTTACAAATACTGCACCTTAACGGAATATTATCATTGGACTGACCATTTCAAAGTTGTGGTAGTGGTGGGGGGAATGGAAGGACTCATGAAAGAAAATGTTGGAAAAAATTCTGATCTAAAACATCCATATTTCTAAATGAAGGTGATGTGGTCATGCCACACTAAATTTGGTATTAGCATAATGTTTAAGCGCTTCATCTTTCTTTACTGAACAAATGTTAAATGTTGTAATATTACAATTATTAATAAATTTGTTATCTATATAGCTTTTCTGAAAAAATTGTCAGATGAAATGAAAAACTAGCCTGCATTTTTATTAGACTTTTCTAGTAATTTTCTTCCTTTTCTTTGCCATTACTTTTAGCCACCTGGTTAAGGGTGAATCTTTTAATCCCTCATTTTGCTCTTGAACTTTAAACAATCAAGCAGCAATATCAAACAGAAACTTTATGCTTCTTAAGCCCCTGGAGGAGCTGTGAGAACTCATGTATGATGATTCACGTTGTAAAACAAATGTTTGAATATAAAGCATTTTTACTGCTGAAAATTAGTATTAATTTTATTTTGGAAAACATGGAGCTATATTATAAAACAGCGTTTCATTCTGAAATATGATGGTAATAATATCAACAATGATATAACAATTAGGCTAACAATAGCACCCAAAGAGTAACAACAGCAATTATGAATGCACTTTACTTTTTTACTTTTAGCAGTAAAGATTGAAAAGCCCTATTCAGCAGAGCATTAAAGGTATGGTTTTTCAAATCAGTGGGTGACTTTGCTTGATCAAAGCGAACTGTATTGACACATGTTCCAAGTTCTAAACAGTCTGGACCACATACTATGACATCATTAGATCAAGCAGTAATGGAGCAGTGTTCAAACTGCCAGCTACATGGTAGTGAGTTGCAATGTTTGTCCTGTCCTGCAGTAATAATTTGAGGAGAGAAGGCAATTCCAACTCCTATATTAAGGTAATACCTTTAGTGGGAGAATGCAACAATCACAAGAATGTATGGGAACTTTCAACAGCTTCAATTCTTTCTGAGGATGGATACTATATTAGCTATTATTTATTTTATGGATGTTTTTATTGCTTTAATGTTTTTTTAAAAAAATGTTCTAATTGTTTTATAATTTTGGAGTTACAAGCCACACAGAGTCACTTGGTTGAGCTGGGCAGCTATTGAAAATGAATGAATAACCACAGTAAAAAGAATTTGTGAGAAGTATGTGAAAAGTGAAGAATTGTCTAATGTGGAGATTGACAAGCTTCTTAGTAATGCTTTCACTTAGATACTCATTTTTTTCTACTATATCCATTGATTGGAACAAAATATTATCTCAAATATGTATTTGCAACCATTTTTCCTAGAATAATGCATTTCTGTGTGTCACATATTCGTGCATGATTGTTTTGAATATAACTATCATATAGAAATATATCTTACATACTTTTTATTAAAGTTGTAGTGTTACAAAACATAAAAGCTCTGGGAGTGTAGCTTTACAGTGATTCACATCTGCCCCAGGAAGAGCAAATTAGATAGCATACAAGCCAAATAGATTCTTCCCCAAATTCTGGTTGTAGTTTTGAAATCTGCATTTAGTGATGGAATTGTAATTATTTCAACTAGGCTAGGGACCAACAAACAATGATTAATACTCCATGTTTGAAAATATAAAGCCTAATGGTACAAACAATGAGACCCACATATGTAAAGTTCAAAGTACTTTATTGTTCTATGCCTAGACCAAAGGCATTGTGTGTATATATGTGAGTGTATGTGTGTGTAATTGTATTTATGTAAGGAGTCCAGACTAATTCTCTGCTTCAGCTGTCCTCCTGACCTGGTTACTCCAATTTATCTTTTTACAAAACAGGTTGGTTGATAGGTGAAGAAGTAGAAGAAGTAGAAAGACAAACATATTAAATTTATATAATGTAAAGACCACCCAAACAAACTAACAAAAATCAAATCAACAGAAACAAAAATATAATTTAATCTAATATTTGAAGTGGAGTGGATGGATGTATCTATTAGTCACAAGGTTAGTCACAAGACTATTCGTAAGTAGAATATCCCCCTGTGGTACAGTGTTATTTGATGATAGTAACTATCTTCCACTAAATCAGATAAGCAATTCAGATTTTGCTTATAATGATTCTTGTTTTACATTCTTATCTACTTCTTCATACATTTATCTGTCTCAAGAAATTTGTGACTAAGAAGTAAAAAAACAAATTATTTCTGGTAAAAAAAATACACATTTTCCCTTATTCTTCTCCATTGTTATTGTTCCTATGTATAGTGATTAAAGCTTACAATGAAGAGGAATATTAACAAGTAATTTTGGAAAAGAAATAGGTAATTCAAAGATACTATGGCCCATTATATTATCCACTATGTAACACCTAGGTTTGCTCGGAATCAAGCATCCTTCTTCATAGTACAGAATTAACTACAAGAAACAAAAGAGAGAAAATATAGGTTGGTTTCATAAAATATGTATTTTTGGTTTTCTTTCCAAAGCTGTTACTGTTTTTCTGTAAGTGCTAAATCATCCTAAAATTAACCAAAGTGACTATGCATCTTCTAAGGAGTTGTTGATGAAGTGTAAGATATTTGGCAGTTAAATAGCTTTTTGTTCTATTTAACAAGTGAAATATAATACAATTCAGTTTACTATTTGTTTCATAACATGCATTTCATAACCAGCCTCGATATGCATTATTTTGAGGTTTCTGGTAGAGTATATTTAATCTTTTATTAATAGATGCAACTACTAGGTTTATTATTTTTTTAATATGTCATCATCATCATCATCATTGTTGTTGTTGTTGTTGTTACTGTTATTGTTATTTTGTTTATTTATCTTGGAAAATAACAAATGTTGTAGCTAGTTTGAAGGCCATGTTTAATAAGATGTTGACAAGAGACTAAATAGTTTTTCATGAATAAAATGAATGCAGTGGTCTTTAACCCTTATGGTTGTATAGCTAGTTCCCAAAAATATCAATATCATGCTTGACTTTGTGACAAATGATGCTGAAGCTAAAACCATTTGATTTCTTCCTTAAAAACATTAATATAAGAAATAGGGAGTATATGTATACAAGGTGCAATATTAGAATTATCATAGATATATAATGATGAATGTATTCATCTTATCAGGAATGAAGGCCTATTGGATAAGATTATTGGTAAAGTACTTCAGATCTTTGCTAGAAATGGGAACAACATGAAGGGACATATTGTTATGTTTGATGGACATGTAAAAAAGCTAAAACATTTTGGATATACTGTGAATATAGGGTCTGGGACCTTTAGGCTATAGGCCACACCTCCTCCTTCTTCTCCAGCCAGCTGCCTCAGCCCATTTACAGCCAGCTTTCCTCCTCCTCTGGCCCTTCCCTGGCTATTGTCCCTTTGCCCCTCGCTCTTCAGCCTGGCTCATGCTTGCTTGAAGGATGGGAATGCTAGGGTTCCATTGATACTAGAGTTCAGATGGAAATTAATAGTCTTCTGTTGAGGTTTCATGTTCTGTGAAACCTTGTTCCCAGAGATTCATGAGGTACTCTCCCTACTAGTCTTCTGCAAGTTATTCAAGTAGCTTTCTTTGAACAGCCATTAAGATGATAGAGCTGGTGTCTGAGTGAGAAACCTTCTGTATAATTATTTTGTTTTTAAATTGTTTTGAACATTAAATAAATTAGTTGTTAAGATGCTGAGCTTGTTGACCTGAAGATTGGCAGGTTGAAACCCAAGTACCATGTAATGGGGGTGAGCTCCCATTCTTGCCTTAGTTCCTACCAATCTAGCAGTTTGAAAGCATGCAAATGTTAGTAGATAAATAAGTACTTCATTGGAAGGTAACATGTACTTCGGCACAAAGTACAAAGTACAAAGTCACATGACCATGGGAGCATCTTTGGACAACGCTAGGTCCCTCAGCTAATAATGGAGATGAGCACTACCCCCTAGTGCCAGACACAACTGGGCAAGGGAAACCTTTGTCTTTTACCTAAATTTTGAATAATTAATTTGAGCTGTGTGGTATTATAGTATCATAAATAAATGTATAAGAAAACAAGCTTATAAGAGATTATACCATGTAATCACTGAAAAATCAGGATAATTTAAAATCTTGGTCTTTCCTATGAGGCTAATAAAATGAAGTAGATCTGTTATGTCAATAATATTTCTCTTGTCTTCTGGAAATGCAATAAGGTTTTATAAGGAAAAACTCTTGACTTATTTTATCCTTAAAATTACAAATTGTAAGGTAATATACAATTACTTTCAAAACCCAGATCTCCCTAGTCCAACATATTGGCTACAATATCATACTTCCCTTTCCCTTCTGAAATATGGATTCCAAAATAAGGTTAGGTAATGGTCTGGTTTATCACATCTCTTTTACAGTGTAATAATTACTACACCCGTGTCTCCCACTTTATTACAAAATGTATGCCAATATTCAGCAGGAGGAAAATATTTCTTTCTCTTTTTCTCTCTTCTTTTTCTTTATGTTCTGTGGATTAACTCCAAAGAGCTACGTGACTTTTTTTTTTAATTTAAAGAAGCTCTAATTTTCTGTTTCTCATGCTGGACAATAAACTACTTTTGAAATCGAGAGCATTTTCAAAAGCATAAAGGTCTGTTGTTCATAGAAAAAAACAACTATAGCCCCCTCATCTCAAAGATCCTCCTGGGTATGCCCCTGCTCTTCAGAAAATCTAAATTAGTTCTTGGAAATTAGCCAAAATAATAAAGTCACATGGGACATTCAGTCTTTCCCTTTGAGTTTCAACCCTGACATCATTAGTCTGAAGAACTTCAGTACAGCCACTTGCAACTGAATGGGAGAAAAATAACACTTGTCTGCTGTGTGGATAATAATTAAACAAAAAGAAGAAATTCAGTAAATACATTTGAATACTAAATATTTTAGTTTCTTGTAGGGACTTATTAATATAAGCTTTTTTCCACTTTATTACTTTATTTTTCAGAAGTGGATATCATTTGTTACATATTAGTCACAGAAAACTTGTCTGCTGTGTATAACATTTTGCAGAACATAAATGAACTATTGTTTCATAACAATAGCACTTTAGTTTCTTCAGAGGTGATGAAAACACTGGTGTGTCATAGAAAAAGATTCCTTGCCCTTCAGGAAGAACGGGATGACAAATGGGGGAAATACATTCTTTTGTAACTTCACCACTGTCAAATGAAATGGAACAATAGAATATGTTTGCTACATGAAATAGAACAACTCTTTTTTTCTATGGAAGAACAACTGTCAAAAGCAAACTATGGGGTCTCTCTGGAGCTGATACAGGAAGTAATATGATAGGCAATAAATCAGAGCAATGCATGTTTTTGATGGATCAACCCTTTTGAGTTGACTATGACTGTGAAGACAAGATATTTTCAAATGTTCTTAGCAATTAGAAACATTTTCTGTAAAAATTTGAATCTATATATCTACATTTATAGCTATATCACATCACCTAGGCATATTAAATTGATTGGCAGAACACCAAAGTCACATAATCCAGATACAAAAAGTCCTGGAAATTTCGTTTTGTTTTGTTGCTTCGATTGAAATACACATTTTTTTTCCTTTGACATTTAAAAGCTAACATACGGTATGTTTTAACAGTTGGTATAATTGTTTTCCAAGTATTTAAACTAACACTTTGTTTAACAAGAAAGAATGTAACTTAAGAGTGAGATACCAATTTTATAAAAAAAAATAAGCTTTTTATTGCTCAGCTCTTACTTTTGAGATTATAAGATTTGAACATAGCTTAGATTTATTTAGAAAGCTTCAATTTTAGATGCATTACATATTTTAAACATGTTTAACGTCTGTCCAATTTTCTTGACAATATTTTCCACCCATACCATTATTTCAAAACTGTTCTTGACTAAAGAGATAACAAGATATTTGTTCCTTGATATTTAAGGACTTGCCTTATTTAAAGATAAGACTTACTTCATGCAATTAGCCTGTCAAAAATTTCCCAAGGAAAGAAGTTTTATCAAACAAATATAGCGAAAAATGATTTTTAAAGGGTAGATGTCTAGGCTTAGGGAGACTGACCAGAAGTTTATTTAAGATCTTCTATGGTCTACGAGTGCTATAATTTAGAATAATTTCAATTATAGTTGTGGGGCATCTGATTATATCAGGTCATATTCCCAACTGGAGGCCTTCTTCTCATAACAGAGTCATTTTTTTAGCACTATCGTATCTTCTCAAAGGTGGCTGAGAATTTCTACTAACAAATATTTTAAAAATGGAACTAGGAAGCAAGCTGACATATAAAAATAAACAAGAATGAGAAGCATTAGTGTCAGCAGGCAACATTAGTAAAACCACAAAAGCAAATGATTGATTGGCCTCGGCATGTCTAAATAAAGGGATTAGGTAATTGGATATTAACAACTTCTGTTCACTGGGCCTCATGCACAGTAAAGCATTTCTGAAGAGAAATAGCTAGACTGCTATCCCCTGCTGCATCTAATCACTGTTGGTTTCTCTCTGTCTCTTTTAAGCAATTTATCCCTATCTCAGTCCAGAGGGACCCTAGTACTGTTGAGACAATAGCAACAATCAAAGGGTTATGGAGAGACAGTGTTGTTCTGTAGCACTTTCAACAGCCTCTATCCCTCAGATTGGAGAATGTCAAAGTGGTCCAAAAACATCTTTCTAACAATAATGAAAATGAAACTTTAAAAGCTTTAGAAGTGTGGCAAAACCCGAGAATTACAAAGATCTAGAATACTTTTAAGGCTTTCTTGTTAACAAAGGTTATTAATTAATAACATTGTTCATCATTTTATCAGATAAATCCCTTTGAAAAGCCTTTTCTAATTAAAGAACAAAAGAAAAAAGATGCAAAAAGACAGACATGAAAATACTGATGGGAATAGGCTGGGGGAAAGTAGATAGATTTCTTTTTAAGAAGTGTGTTGAAGATTGTCTCTGTTGTTTGGTGGCTTACAGCACAAGATTTAGTAATAGCCACTTGGGTGGCTTTGAAAAGGAACGGAGTATAGATAGTCTTATGGCAATTAGGACAGGAATTATTGTTGCTGTGAAACTTGGTCGTAAAGTGTGATATCATGTGACTACTTTGCTTAGTGATGGCAAGTCGGGGAGTGTTGAGAGCTGTGGTTAAGTGAGGATCACATGGGTCATTAAGCAGGGAACATTATAAATTGTGATCACATAACTGTAGGAATGCCACAGTGGGAATTGAAGACCAGTACTACCTGTTCAGCACTGTCATAACTTAGACTGGTCACTGAACAAGTGGTCATAAGCCTGTGAATTAATGGAAAACAATTCTATCCCAAACTATTTGGTTTGCAGAATCTATAGCATCAGGGCACTAAGCGCAAAACACCAGTTGCAGTGTAACAATGACGGGGGGGGGGAGGTGTATGTTTCTACCTGCTGTTTATGAGCGTTCAAAGGCATCTGAATAAGCCACTTGTATATTTCCCAGCCTTTTGAGGTTGTGAACATAAATGGGAAAACATTTTGTGTGTTATTATGGTAAAATATGTTGCAGTGAACTCTTTTAGATGTTTAAAAATGTGTTGTTATGGTAAAATAGTCTCAATTCCATTTTAAACCATAAGGAAAAAAAGGAAAAGTGGTAGTAAAATACCAAAATGGTGGTAAAGTGTCCCCCAAATAATTGCCACTCCAAGCCCCCCCCTTTAATGTCTTCATACAGAGCAGAACTTATGATTAAACTTGAGGATTTGTCCTGCAATGTAGCTAACAGAGCTACTGCATTTAGCAATTGAGACTTCAATTTTTTTCCATGATTCCCCACCTCCTAAAAAAGAATTATGCTTGAAGAGAGAAAAAAAGAATAACTAATTGCACACAGAAGGGAAACATATGGAGAGAGTTTTTAAATGCTGCCTCTTCTGTCTTTTTGAACATCTAGAGAGCCCACATGACATCCAGGAATATATTTTTTTCCTGTTGAGTTTTGTTTTGTTCTTAATATACAACTAAGTGAGCCTATTACTTTTCTGTTGTACATACCAAGGGGCTTTGTGGCTTAGAAATAATAATGAAGCCGAGAGTACTTCTTGATATGTTTGTCAATTTGAGATAATTAATTGTGTGATTGCAATTCAGAAGCAAACGGGGATATGGCTGTAGTATTTTACTGCACAATTATTCTTTGAAAATATAGCACTTTCTTGCTAGAAAATATTAATGAGTTTTAAAATCTTTGTGTCATTTTCTCCAAGGTAAAAAAATGTTTTCAATTTCCAAGACCAATTCAGAATTTTAATTTCCACAAGCTGAATTTGTGCCCACTGACATTGGGTTAAGGAGGGCCTCAATATTGATAATTCTGGATAAAAAAAAAGAATCACTAAGCAAAGTAATCACATGATATCACACTTTACAAGTTTCCACAACAACAATAATCCCTGTCCTAATTGCCATAGCAAGACAATGATCTGGTAGCATTGTCTTCTCTGGTTTGAGCATCAAGCAGTAGTCCAGAGACTAAAGTAAGGGAGGGTGCCTCAGGGCAATACAGAGGTTCAAAAATCTAGGCCAGCAAAGAAGGTTCTGAATTCCAAATATTTGAGAATAAGGCTGGGCAATGGCACACATTCCTTCTAGCATGATTTTCAATCTGTTTTTTTGATAAAAAGCCTTCATCCAGGAAATGGTTTAATTGTGTTCTATGTCTTCCCCCTGCCTCTTCTAATCAGCTGCCAGAACAGCTTGGATTTTCCCAGGAGTGATCACTAACTTTTAGGGAAGATATCATGCTCAAACAACTTGGCTTTGGACTTTGACATAGCTTATCACTTTGCTGTCATCATGCTGTGTTGTGCTTGGGAGCCATGTGGTTGTTTTGTATTGAAGTCCTGGGCTACAGAGTATGAAGAAAAGGAAGGGATTGGCATGACAATGACACTGAGTATTGATTAAAGCAACAATATCAGTGCCAGTTTGGTGGATGGGAAAACCATAATCCCATTTGGACTTTAAATAACTAGTTATCACTCCACTAAAATTCAGAAACAAAGAGATGAAAACCATAATAAACAGCAAACATAAGTCAAGTATAATGAGGAATGTGTTTAATTATCTCATGCTGGCTGTTATATAGATGGGGCATCCATGTATTCCACATCCTTTCACAACCCAGGTTTCGGTTGAGACTGGTGATAGTCTGCAGCCTATCTAGGAATGAGAAGAAATGAGGTACTTTTTATTTATTTACTGTACTTGTCATATTTAAATGGACACCCGTTTTAATCAAGCGACCCTGGGTGGCATAGAATAAAGTTAAAAACAATTCATAAAAATATTTTTATGACAATTATTTAACATTCATCATTATGTTAATATTAAATTGACATTAATATTATGATTAATTAGTTATTAGTATCAAAAACTTTAAAATGATAAAAGGCATCAAATGATTTTTTGTTTTAAAAAAAGAAGTTAGGTGAATAGCAGGTGTTAATTACACTGGAGCTATTTTTGTACATATAGTAAAAACATCAGATAACATGTGCGTGAATATTGAAATACTTATATGTACTAGCAGAAGAAAAACATATAGCACTTGAAGTTCAAGAAATTCAAATTAAAAATCTTCAGTGCATTTGATTCTACCTGCACTGAAGCCCCTTTAGCTAAATACTGTTTATTTATTTGTTTACCATTCTTCTTCTTGAACTTCGGCAAGAAATGTTAGTCAGGAATCACAGTGTTGTCTTACTCCTGTAAAATGCCAAATATCCTGTAACTACAAAGCAGCAGCAAATAAATAATAATCATCATAATATCAACCACAAAGACTATAGCTAAAATCTGTTCTTCTTATAAAAAATGTGATTAAAGAGTCATTTCTCTTTGGTGATACATTCCTTTTATAGTCTCTCTCTCTCTCTCTCTCTCTCTCTCTCTCTCTCTCTCTCTCTCTCTCTCTCTCTCTCTCTCTCTCTCTCTCTCTCTCTCTCTCTCTCTCTCTGTATGTGTATGTGTATGTGTATGTGTAGGTATGTGTTTTCCAGAAATGAATTCAAGCTTGTTTGGGATATTGCATATGTGGGACTTGATCCTCTGCAAGCAGTGCATGGGGAGAGAGAACTCCTTTCAATCAATATCCCTTTTAATAAAATTGTGTCATTAACTCATCAAGAGAGTTCATAAGCTTGCTGCTTCTCCCATCTCTCCAATGCAGCACACAGTAGTATAACCATCATTGTGTAACCATGTACAGTACCTTGCTTATGTATAAATAAAGCAACTTCACCTCTCCCCCCCTTTGCTAGCATGTATAGCATATTAATCACTTGAAAACACTCCACAGTCTAATTCACCTTCATAGCTGGAAAAAGAAAATCAAAATCAACTATACCTTTGGGATTCGTCTTATTTTCTCTGATAGGACCTCACACTTTGATGGTCTGTTAACAGCTGTATCAAACAGTAGTCTTTCAACTGGCAATGCGCTGAGCAATTTTACATGAGTTAAAGCTAAGTCAATTGATCTGTCTCTTAACTAGAAACACCCTTTCTAACTTAGATATCATTTATCAGGGGAAAATACAAATGTTGTAATGGAATGTTCCATGCTATAGTGAATGGGTTATATACAAGAACCTTTCTTTTTCAAAAGGCTATTTACTTGGCTCTAATTATTGCTTCAACTTGTTATATTTTACATTGTACAATAAAATCAAAAGTGCGTACACCCATACACACAAGCTCGCTCCATAAGAGAGGAAAGAATGGCAGATACTATTCAGACTTCCTGCTTCTTCAGCGCTTTTTTCCATTCCAGCCAGAACTAGGCAAAGTTCAAAACGGCTTCTGGAGTTTGCTTGTTTCTCATTTCCCCTTTATCTCCTTTCTCTTTGTTCCACTGTCTCTTAGATTATAAGCGTGTGAGAAAATCCTTTTATTGATTTAATGTGAACTTCTTTTCAATCTAGGTGTGAAGTAATTAAACAATTGAAAGAAATATGTATGCAATATAGATGAATGTTTTTATTCATTGCTAATTAATTAATACTGCAATACAGAAAAAAATAGAAATGCAAGGTCTTATACATTTCAGCCTGTATAAGAATGTAGGAATTGTTCCCAACTCCTATTTTCCTTGCAGCATCAGCCCTAAGACTGAAAAAAGAGCAACTGGCTCACAATCATTTTCATGCCTAAAGCAGGACTAGAATTCATGATCTTCCACTTTTTAGGGCAGTACTTTAAACATTACATCCAACTGACTCTCAGTTTGATACTTATTAGTGTGAAACATCTGAGTTTTTTTAGATCTACTGTAATTGTATAAAACCATTGTGTAATTCTTCTATTAACATTTCTATTCTATTCTATTCTATTCTATTCTATTCTATTCTATTCTATTCTATTCTATTCTATCCCTTAATCATTCATAAATGTATAACAGCTAAACAAATGTGAAAATGAACATGCGTACATAATTGAGCTTCTTGGAACATTATTGCAGAGATGTCTTTGTATGAGACCAAACTTTTTTTTTAAAAATGATAAAGGTAACTTGAATTCATAACTTTCCTCATTGAGTTGGAATCAGACTTGCATTCAGCTTAGTTGTAGGAATCAGGGCCTACTTGCAGAAACAGGATATTTTTTTTCAAACACAATGAAACAAGGTTATATGGGCTTTTGTTAACATTATTATACAAAATCCCAGCTTTTGGATTGTTATGTCATTATCAGTTTATTATATAGAGTGTTGTTACTTTCTAAAAATAAATGTTGATAAAGGTGAAATTCTGTTCATCTTGATAAAATTTTTGGTATAGTATTAAAGTGTTATGGATGCTTCCAGTTGCTTACTGAACCCCAGGAAGCTCCAGTTTCCCAAAGCATCTTACAGGAACAAATGCAGTTCTTCCATTCATATCAGCAGACCCATAGTTCAGAAGATAACTTTTGAAATCTTATGAAATATAGTGCTTAATTTTTGTGATTCAGTCCTTTAGCTGGCAGAAATTATATGCCATTTGTATTCCCACAACTTCTTTCATATCTTCTAAATTTTCCCCAGGACAGCATGAGAGAGGCAAACTTTTATACCCCTTTTTAGCATTGCATTTCTATCTTGATTGTTATTTTTGGCATTGAAAAAAAGCCACTTAAGACTGTTTTACACATGACTGTCGTAGCATACTCATGGTCACATGTTCAAAATTGAGACACATGGCAACTACCTCATATTTATGATGGTTGCAGTGTCCTAGGGTCATGTGTTCACCTTTTGTAACCTCCTGACAATCACACTCAATGGGGAAACCAGATTCACTTAATAACTTATTAATTTAATAACTGTAGTGATTCACTTAATAACAGTGGCAAGAAAGGTCATAAAATGCAGTAAAAATCACTTAATGCAGTAAAAATGCAGTAAAAATCACTTGCTCAGCAACAGAAATGTTGGGCTCAGTTGTGATTGTAGTTGAGGACTACCTTTTTTTTTTACAATTAAAATGACCCAATTGTCAGCTGGGTATCCTTAAAATTGTGTCAAAGGAGGAAAAAAAAACGTTCTGAAGGAAGATCCATGCCTCAGTAAGTATTTCATTGCATTTCCTTCCCCACTATGAATCATTCAAACCAGCCAGGAGCTCCAGGGATCATATTTCTTTTTATAAGCAACTCTACCACCAAACCCCTAACTGAGCAGTGAATTTGTGCTAGACTATTTCATTAAAAATCCATCTATAAATTTTCCATAATGAAAATCCACCTATGAAGCAGATAATTAAATATGTGAAATTTGCATTGATCTATCCATTCCTAGTGTGCGTGAAGAAGAGAAAATGAATGCTCTGTATGAAGTTGTGGATGCATTTCAGAGCCTGGTAAAGCTTTGGAAGAAAGGCTCTTATTAATGGTGTCATTGATAGGGGGCTTACAAAATAGAAGGATGGTAACAATGTTTGTGTATCCCATGGTGAAAGCTCACAAAATTATGACAACACAACAGGAAACAACCGAGCCTTCTGTGGTCTGGAAATGCTATGGTCTCACTAATTGGTCTGGATTTCAGACTGATGAGCTACTGAGATATATGGTTAATATTTCAGTCCATGTTTGCTTTGTTGTTCTTCCAAATGTGTAGCATTCCTAAGACATTTATTTAGTAGGAACAATTACCCCAGAAGATAAAGTCATATATTCCCATAAGGATAGCTGTCATTCCCATGTTTTTAGAAAATGCAAATTAAACTGTTTATCAATGGACAATAGGCCTTAGCTAATAATAATAACAATAAAAGCTAGTGTTAACAACCAGAAGGCATGTGTTCCACAAGAAAGGTTGATATGTATCACTAACTATTGCAGATGGTTTTATGAGGGCTAATTATACAATTTGTCTTCACTCATATAATTAGAAGATCCGGTCAATAGGTCTTCCTGTTTGGTGATATAGCAAAAGCCACAGAATAATGAGAAGGAGATCTGGAAATGGTCTTTATTTTCTTCCCTTAAAAACCCAAAAAGTTAGTGCACCCCAATTTGGGAAATGACAGCACTAATATTTTTCTAGTAAAGCTGAAAATGAGGTCTCTTCTTATTAAAATGCCTATTCATACAAATTAAATCCTTTCCATATCCCAGCTTCTGATGACAGTGCCATTTTTTCCCTTGTCTGGTTTGAATTACCTCAAGTCTATACCCAAGAAAAGTTTTATCCCTTTCAAGAGACTTCTTCAGGCCTTTAATAAATTCACATTGGTTGCCCCATCAGTGCAGTGAATTTACATTATTATTTCATTAGGAGAAGGAAGAAAGGGGATTAGATGTCTTACAGCATTGGCATGGCCTAATTCAACCTGCGCACATGATTAAAGCTGGCATTTATGACTGTAACTGTCAGGAACACTAATTGTAAACTGAGAATTGTGGATAATTATGGCCTTACTGTTAAACCGTCTCTCTCATATTTATCACAAAACCAACCACAGACAACAGTAATGTTTGCGTTTAGTTCTCTGATTACCTGGACTCTACTTATGCAAATGAAATTTAACTTGAATCTCATATAAATGGGTCTAGGCAAGTTAGTTTGATATACATAATCCTGGATTTGTTATTTTTTAATTTACATAACTATTTTTTAGCAATTTGTTACTATATTTCTTCCATATAAATGCTACAGAATAAATCAATTTATTAAACCATTTGTTCCATTGCAATATGCACATTAAGCCACTGTTATTACTTTCATTCAAAGAAATATCAATAAATAAACTCTCCAAAGGGGAAAAACAATGGCAAGTGTTAAAACCATTGGCACTGTTTTTACTTTAAAATCATGTATGAAGATCTACTGTTAATGAAATATGAATGATGGTGTGTATCTAAATATTCATTTTCTTTCCCTGGATGAATTATCCTACATGTTTGATAAATTAGAGGCTTTGTTGATGGAAAGACAAGTCATTGGTCTCATTTTCTGAAAATATCAATCATGAGGCCTTTTTTGTAGAATCAAAATGGGGTGCATAAATTAGTAATTTGGCACATTTCAGAGAAAAAGATAGTTGTACAGGCAATACAGTTAAAAATGACATTTGTATAGGGAGTAGAAAATCCTGCAACAGATAAATAAAGAAGTCAGAGTGAAGTTTGTTGACAATGGCTCTAGATATTGTATACTGAAGTAATCAGGAAGCTTTAAAAACAGAATCAAGGTAGACTCTCAGGCATACGTATCTCAAATGATGAGAATGAATTAGGAAGTAGATTAAATATATATATCATGGAAAACCCAAGGTCTTCTGCATTGTATTCTTAAATTGTCACTTGCTGGTGCTAGCCACATTGAAAGCCACTTGAAGCGCTAAACATAAACAAAGACCTTGGATTAGTCTGAATATGACTGTTAAAATAATAATATAGGAAATCCAGAGTTAAAAGTATAGTAAAACAAAGCTTAATTCCAATCTTGTCATTCAGCAGAATGAGGTGTCAGAATATTATGGTCAAAAGAGCCAACAACCTCAAATTGTTATATGGAATCTTGTTTTTAGATGGTCCACCTGTATAGTTATTATAGAAGATGAAGGATAGAAGGAAGATCTGTTACAAAGCCAGCCATCAGGTAAAGAACTTTGAGCCCAGGCCAAGAAAATAATATCTAAAAAATGACTCAAACAGCCCCCTCCCATTCCTTCTCATGATGATAAAATGAGGGGAAAAGTAGTTCACTTAGGTTGTAAGATTCTGTTAATACATCTGTTCCAATAAAATAGCTTTAGATTCACATGGTGTTTAGTTCTTCGTCTCTGTTACATTTTTTAGAAACTGTGGCTCATTGGGTATTATCCAGTGGATAGTGTGAGTGCCAGGGCATTTGTGATGGCGTGTTTGCAGCTGGACAACTGCTGAACTGTAATTAAAATAAAAGTACTTTAGAGTAACCTACTAAATGACAGGAATAGAAATAGTGTGAAAATGCACAGATTAAAAATTTGATAATTTGCTGGCAGTTTTTAAAAATGGGATTATATATATATATATATTAAATAGTATACAAATTGTTCGCCTCATTTCTATTTAATATTGCTTTGTGTGTAGATCCAACTTGCTCAGTGGAATCATGTAAAAAGTACTAACAAAAGATGCTGCAGAAAAAAAACACAAGTTATAATTTGGAAGTTCAACATCCACAGGGAACTTGATATACGAGAACCTCATCACAGTTCATCTCTCATGGGAAGGAAGAAATGTCACCTCCCCCAAAAGATTTAACTTTTTCAAAATCTTAATATATTTTCATTAAAAGTTGTATTAATACTTAGTGGAAGTGCTATAGCCTGCATAAGTACCATCCTGACTTAAACATTTGGGTTTAGTTTAGGTTTTCAGCAAGGTTTTTCAGAATAATTTATCTACCTCTTTTATTGGAGGCTCCACATGTTTACTGGATTTAATTGCAAGCACGATTAATTTCACCCATAAAAACTTTAATCTATTGTGTTTACTTGGTAGTCTCTATTTTTTTTAAAGTAGATGTGTATTAGTTCTTTTTAATTAGACCAGAAAACTTGCAAACATTTGAAGTTCAAACGAGTTGACTACACCAACAAATCAGGTATGGGAAAATTCATTGCACAAATAATTTAAAGAAGACACCATAGTAGTTTTAAGATGAGGGGGACTCATTAAGAGAGTCATGCATCTGTGTTTTAGTATCGATTTCTGTAATTTGCAATGGAGAGAACAATTTAGAAATTGGAAAAAATACTGGAATTAATGAGAAACTGAAAAGCATCCTGCCTGGATTGATAATTCTTCCAAACTTACTTAACATTTATTTGTATAAACTCCCTTTCTGCCACAAAACTAATGCTTTGATGGTACATTGGTTCAAAAAGCATTATAAATTTTATATAAGCCACAGTACAGGAATTATGATTTAAAGAAAAAAGTAAACAAATTCAGTGTTTTATGCTCATAATAAAATTCAAACAGCAATGATACAGTTGCATAAACGCCTTTTTAAAAAAATTACACATTTATGCAAAAAAAATCCTTTAAATAACAAGGATTTGTTGGTAATCTCATTTCTGTAATGGCTAGGATAAACATTATACTATCACAGAATTATATTACATGATGCATGAGTCGAGTTATTGAGGTTTAGCATGATGTATCTATAAGAGCACAATGGTGTGTTTAACAAACCATTTAAAAACACATCAAGGCTTAGTATGTTGTATGAATTCTGCTATTGCCTTTCAGTCATAATAATTTCAAAGTGGTTTCTTATTAAACATACCATATTTAAAATTGGAGAGCACTAAAACTAGATTAAAACCAATCCATAAATAGAAGTTTAAAATAGTCTAAAAGATCAGAGAAATAAAAGTACTTTAATTGCCATGTAAAATAAAGCTTAAAAGGAACCATTATGAAAATATTTGCTGTTCTGTATAAATGTTCATTGGAAGCTTAAGTTTTCTTTTGCAGAAATCTTAATGTATTTGCTAACAATTTCTATCAAATATAGTTTAAAGAAAAAGAAAACACTTGCAGGCACATATACTGTATGGTGATTTTTTTTAGCAGTACATCGACCGAATAACAAATATTCAGCTTTGTATTACCTAAGAGTTTCCAAGAATATTTGTGTGCATAGGAATTCAACATTTAGTTTCATAATATAAAAAGATAGGACTCCCAAGATATTTCTTTACCACTTTGAGGGTACCATTAAAATCTCCAAAGTCACTGAGATTCTCTTTGAAGCATCTTTGCCACAACAGCTGAGTCACCCAGAATACCTGGATGATATTTAGATTGAGAGTAGAAAGAAGGCTGCAGAGTGAGTACAAATTAAAACACTTAAGGATAAACCTAACCAAGATTTTAAGTTATCAATGATAAGGATACCCTCAACTGACATAAAGCTAGCCAAACCATCAATATTTAACTTTCTTCCCTCCTTAATTTTTTTTCTGGTAAGTATTACCAGAAAGGTAGTTTATACCTTTTGTGGAAGAAAAGGAGTTTATACAAATACATGTTAAGTAAGTTTGGAAGAACTATATTGATATGGACTTTATTGGGTATCATGCTTTCTCATTGATGGAAAATAAAAATGCTGACACAAACACAAATGAAAACAAAATAAAACCCTTGGCAATAGACCTTATTCCTTCATAACAATGGTCAACAATAATTTTGGGGGAAGGATTTTTCCTCCCAAATTGATAATAAATTGATTCTTAGGAATATTTGGTAGGTCAAAGTTTTGCTTACTTCTCCTTTGGAACTAGCAAATGAAAATCTATATAGTCAGGGCTTTTTTTTCTCATAGAATACCCAGAACAGAGTTCCGGCACCTTTTTGGATGGAACCTTGTAGGGTAGGCAAGGCGGGTTGTATGAAGTGTGTGAGTTCTGGCACGTTTTTTTTTTTAATAGAAAAAAGCACTATATATAGTCATCATTAATCCAATTTAATATGGAAAGACTGAGAAAATATTGTATTCTGCTGGGAGTGTGGAGGGCTTATTTATGATCTTTTGTTTGTCTCTGGTAGGATTTTTCTTAATATTTCTTTTCCTGCATGTATCTTCCTTTTTCGGTATGTTTTGATATCATTCAGAAGATGGAACCCTTCTTAATTTATTTTCTGCTGGGCACATATTCATAAATATATCTCCCAATGTAGCTATTTTTTTCAAAATTATTGCATTATTCAATAGGGTGGAAAATTCTGTAAGATTTCAGAGGATTTTTCTTTTCAGCATAGAGATCAGTCTGAGTTACCAGTAGTGTTCCCAACTAAGGAGATTATGATCTAGGTTAGTATCTGTCTGCTTTGTAATAGACTTTACAATCAGATTTCTATAAAATGAAGCCAATTATTTGTCTTGGGATTTATGCAAAGCTGCTGTGGAAGCAGTCCTTTAATACTAAATATTGTCTTCTACTGACAATGATGGTACTAATTCCAAATGACTTTAACAGACATTATAGTCAGTTCAAAATGGTATCTATTGGATCAGTGTATAAAACAGGACCTTGATTCTGTTATGAAGTTTCCATAGCTCTTCGATATTTATAATATGACCAAGGTTTTAACCTACTAATACGCTATCCTTGAAAAGTAAATATGACAACCTATCATATTATTTCACCTGATTTTAGTTATTATTTCTGTATTTTTTATACTGCATGTCTTTATTTGCAACTACATTGTTGGCTGGAAAAATGTTTGTTTTTAATTCATCTTTGACAGGCACCATTATTTCAGAAATTAATAAACATATTGGTGGTTTATTTTTGAGGTAACAGATTACTGTCAGTTGCCTGAAAGGACTCTGTCTTGAAAAGTAAAATTATAAAATAGTTTGTAATAGTACCATTTGTTATTAGATTGTCTTTAATGAATTCTCCATGCCTTTATTTATTCATCAAGAATACATTCAACTGAGAATTAAAACAAACAAACCCCAAACTGAATAAAATTCATTTTCAACTATATCTCATAACCACTAACTACAAGTTTTCCATAGTCAGCTAAAACATACTATGGGTGTGTCATCAAAAACATTTTTCAATATTTCTTTTTCAGAAACAAAATAAAAAAGTCCAAAAGCTATTGGAGATAAAAGCAAATACACTAAAATAACTGCTAAAATTGTGTCAAATTTAGTTTTCTGGACTACAGCAACAACAAAAACTTAATACTGAACATTACAAAATAATAATATGCATTTTAGAAGGCTTTCTTATTTCCCACTCCATTCTCAAGAAACTTTCTTGAACAAAAAGAAGAAATATAGGTCTAATGCTCCTTTGTTTATTATTGGCTGAAAGATAGTTTTGTTCCATAAGAAGGAAATACTCCATTAGAATCATGGTCATATTTACCAGTAAGTAAAAAATTATCAGTAGCCACACAGTAGCGTGATTTTGTTCGTGTTAATTAGAACTTTCCATTTGGTTATGGAGCCAGTTTCCCACAGGGATATCTTAGCAACACTGATTACTTGGTTGTGATCTGACTTTGTTGAGCCATTGCCTTATTTATTCCTGGGTTTGGCAGTTGTTCAGTGATGGATGCCCACTGAAGTGCAAGCGGTACAAGGCTTACTGCTCCTGTTGTGCTAACCTTCATGGGATTTATGGCCAAGTGTTGCTTTTATATTTTTCTATCTAATTTTTCAGCTCATAAACCTTCTGCTAGGATGTCTACCCAATCATGGTTGATTTGATTACTCTTAATTACAACTTTCACTGAAAGTCAATAAGATGGAAACAAACAGATAAATAATGAATTGAAGTCCCCAATAATTTATTTCTTTAAAAAAAGGCTTCCAGCTTTTTTTAATCGTCCCCCCAACTATGTTAATAAAATACATTAATAATAAATCATAAAACACTGTTTTACTTTTTAGGATAAAAACCAGTTTTTTTGAAACTCTAAGGAGGGTCTAGAAAAGATTTGCCTAACACTATGGCTTATTCTATCATAGAATCTGTTGTTGGTAGCTGATTTAAAACTGACCTAGTATTAAATAAAGTTATTATTAATTTAAAAGGAAATCTTCCTACAGAAATTAAAACTGTTCCCATTAATGTAGAAAACATATTATTGTTGATTTACAGTAGTCACCATATTCCCATGAAATCAATGAAGAAAATTCCCATGCCCCAAGAGCCAAATGAAACCCCAAATCTTATGCTTTATGCCATTTGTTCAGGAATACAATATAGGAGTTATGTAAAAACTGAGTGGTTAATCCTAAGAGAGGATATTGTAAATCTCCATGTCAAAGAAAGAAATAAGATAGTAATAGGTGAAATAAAAGTTTGAGATGTCCTTGGTGCTCTCTGAGCTTGGTTGCTTTCTTGCAGACATTTCATTACCCAAACTAGGTAATAGCATCAGTGCATTACCTAGTTTGAGTAATGAAACATCTGCAAGAAAGCAACCAAGCTCAGAGAACATAAAAAAACCCCTCATTTTGAGAATGAGCTACAAATATTCTCCTTTATAAATATAAGTTTATTTGGTGTTCCATCAAATGTGATTCAGCTGATTTGCATGTATGGCTGGTGCAATAGATTGGATATACTCAAGCATAATTTTCAAACTAGCTTCATCTTTCCCTCCGTATAAATGGATTTGCAGCATGAGTTACCCTTTCTCCTGCTGCAATTTTGAAACTGTCTCTCAATGATTATTATTAGTGGCTATTGAGATTTCAACTAGAGGACTTTCCCATCTCTTTCTACATGAGTTTTTGATGGATCTTTAACTTCCTATAGGAAGATATAAGGTGAATAGTATTTAGCAAATTCAGCAGAAAAAGAGAAAAATGCTAATGAAAGTATATGAATAGCTGACACCTAAATTAATTCAGTCATTTATTATAGAAAAATAATCTTTGTTTTAATTTCCCATATTAATAATATTCTATATTACTTGAAAAATAATAGGACTATTACAGGTCTAAATATATGATATACATATAATTGAAATAACATATTGTATTAAATTGAGTAGATGGAACGTTAGATAGTTTATGTGGTTAAATTTAATAACACGTAAAGGATCAAGCTACTTCTATATGAACACTTCTTGGATATATCTTTAGTTTCTTCAAATATCACTAATTTAATTACAATTCTGTATTTTTCCTAATTATATTATTTTTTGATTTTCATTGCTATTTTTATTGTATTTTCTGGGCATTGTATTTCACCAATAACTATTTTTTTTTTTTAAAAAAAGATTTTTTTTAAAGATACATGTTTCTACCTTATGCAGATATTTTCCACTAAAGAATGAATGGCATCATTTTGCAAATTGGCACCAGACTGTTCCTGACCTTTATGCAATTATATCACAGGCAGAAGCCATGGACTGGAGCTTATAGCTGCTGCAAATTCTATGGAAAATAATACTGAATCTAAGTATGATATAAAAGTTTGTTGAGCAATTTTGCTACTGGAAATTTTTCAAGCAGAGCTGTTTCACTTGGAGGTCGGAGCCCGGCAAAATATGAGGAATTAAGAGGAAAATAAGATATAAATTATTAATAAAACAAAATATGGCTTCTTTCTTTTTCTGTGCACATTTCCACATCTATTGGATTTTCTTTCATTGTTCTGCAGAAATTGCTTCTGAAGTATACAATGGACTTCTTGCAAGGCTTTGGATCTCAGTTTCTTGATTTGTCATAATTCACTCAAATGCCAGCTCAATAACATTAAGTGGAAAAATAGAAAGATATGCTTTCACTTTTTTCCACAGAAACAATTTTGAAAATCAATTTACATGGAAAATAAAGAGGCATTAAACCGGTGCAAAGCTGCAGCTGAATGCAGAACTCTGAAAGCATAATATGTTATTTCTCCAGATAACATAATGCAAACTGTTATTTACCGCCTGAGAGAGAGAACTAAGCCCTCTGAGGAGGAGGCTGCTTTTATAATTTATAGAGTGATGAAATGTGACTAATAACACTTTTACATTTTTTAAAAGATGATAACCCTAAACACTGACTCTCTCTGGAGAGATAGAAGCAATAACAGGTATTACTTAAATTGCCTTTCAGTTCCATTCATTGGCACTGATACTTCCAAGCTGCTCAGCCCAAAATGGTGGCATTCGCAACCTGTGAGCAAACTGCTATCTGACACACTGCACTTCCTCCAAAAATGTTTTTGCTACAAAATATATATAATATCATAATTATATGGAAAGGAAAAAATAATTCTTTGCTCAAGGAGGAAAGTGAAGCATGTCTAGGGTGCCAACTGAGGGGGAAAATGAGATAAAGATACAGTAATACTTTGCCTTTATGCAGGGTTTTGTCTGAGACAATGTTCAAACTCTTCAAGAATATTTTCAGTGCACACTTGTGTATGAGGGAGCTTCAGATGGAATTTGACCTGTTTTGTTTCATCCATATTGCCCCATTTATTTCTGGTATTACACTGGAGCAAAGGCTTGTTTAAAGATAGAGCAGAACTAATTATTCATTTAATGCTGCTGTACAATTTGCATGTAAACATGCATTGGAGCTTTAAGGATTGTCAAGGAAGTACATGAGTGTCCAAAAAGCTAGATTAACTAAGAATTTCTTCTTATGGCTAATGCTGAAATGCAAAGTCCTATCAAGCTAAATAAAGGGAATGCATAAGATCTAACAGAAGCAAGCAGCCAACGTAATGGCTATTTCTGTCTAGAGATTTGTTAATATGTATCCGTAATTTTTTTTTATTTTGTTTCCTCATATTTTTATGTGCTAGTGAATTAACCAAAATGATCAAATAAGTTTATTTTTTTCTAAGAAAAGCACTCAAAAAAGCCTTTATGTATTTACTTCCTATACTCTAAGGGTGCATTAGCCATGTATATGCATTCCCACATGCAGGACTGAAATTTGGGGATTTTCCAAGAAGTCTGCAGAGATTAAGCTCCTCATTTGAGGACATTAGTTTAGCATCAGAATTTTAATTACAGGCTCCATGTTTGTTCTGAGCCTCTCAGCTTCCTCTCATATGGATACATATGTTTTATATGGGATTTAGGAACAATCTTTGGGTTCTAAGGAAAACAAAATATCCATGTACTCCATTCTGTACAAATGAATGTCATGTTAATATTCTTCTGTACATTCTGTTCTGTACACATTATCCATTCTTGGATAATGGTGAAATATACAATTTAAAGAAGAAATGTGGTTTTTCTCTAGCAGCATTCTGCCCTCCAAAATATTCCAAAAGAAGCAATTGGAATTTGATGTAAGTGGATTTTTCTATTTTTCTATGCTTCAAAACAACTTTGTGGCTCAGATATTAAAAGTGAGACAAATTCAAACACTCAAACAAATATTGTAAGTTAGAGGAAATCTGGAATAAGCACATTTTTGAAACCCTAAGGCAGTTTTGATGGATGTCTTTGCTTTCTGTGTGTTTAAACTCCAGTGTTCATATAACAAGCCTTCACTGTTATGAATTTGTAACTCTAATTTCAAAATCATCCTCACATCCTGATCTGGATTCTAAGTTGAACCAAGCAATGACTATTTTGTGATATACCTGCTGACCCAATTCTAAGCAAAAGGCTCAACTAGAGACAGCTTATTTTACTTGCATATTCTATCCAGAACTAGTAATTGAAAATACAAGAGTCCTTGGGACATAGGATGCACTTGTGTCAGATTGTGTGCTTCAGATAAAAGGGGGACAAGGAGGAGGAGAAGACAGACAGCTCTTGGAATTGATGGGGCAAGTTTTAGATTTTGTTATAGGGCAAAATCTATTGAACCATAAGTGATGTCTCTCCCTATGCTCAGCTGGCATATTTATAAATAAACACAGGGGTTGCAAAACACTGTAAGGCTTCAATCACCTCCATCCAAAGGAAACTGATCATGGATAAATGCTATGCCCTTAGAACTCTCTCTACCTGAATGAGCATGGCAGCTCTAACTCTACTTCATTGTAAAGGTAAAGACATTTTTTGAATCATGCTTGACTTTGCTGAATTTTGTCCATGCAGTATTCTTGGCAGCTACCAAGAAAACTGCATGGAGGGTTGTTTGTGGCTATCTTCTCTTGACTTTTTCTTGGTAAAAAAATAAAATAAAACTTTCCCAACCTTGCTAATAGCCCTGGAATTTCAATGTACTAACTAAGGAAAAATATGTTTAAGCTTTGGAGATCAGCCAAACTTGGCTAGGTGCTGTAACTGACTTTTGAGACAGTTAGTTTGAATTCAGTTCAATTTCTTAAGAGGAAAATGTTTAACATGGAAATGTACTTAATTGTCCAGATTTGAAAGACATTCATCACATTTGACAAAGGATATGATCTTTAGTTCTTCACTGAGCATATTTTTATGAAATATGATCAAGAAATTGTGAATATAAGAAAGAAAAGGTGCTTTGTCACTGCCAGTCGTATCAAGAAATTGCTATATATTAAGCTAGCCCTTTCCATTCAGAATCTTCACATTATTTTTAATATACATGTCTATAATTAATGAAAATGTCTATTAAGTCCCAATAAAGGGTGTTTAAAAATTAACAAATGAGGTACAGTGCCTAATATACTCATATATTACTACAGCCAACACACAAATTGAATCTTCTTAGCCTGACACATATTTGGCGCATCTGGAACTCATTTTACAGTTATAAAGTAGGGACTGTGCAAAGAATAGGAACCTTTACACTTTGCAGTGACTCTTACTTTCACTTTCATTATCTATTATTATGTATAAGCACAGGACTAGATAATCTTTTTTACTGCTTTGCAGTGACTCTTACTTTCACTTTCATTATCTACTACTATGTATAAGCATTTGCATCGCATCACACTAACATGTTTGCAGGATATCCTGCAGCACAGTTCTAACAATTGCATTGTGCTTTAATTGTAGGTGATTGTCCTTACATTCATTTTTTTTAATTTATTCTTGCTATATAGTGAGTTATTTATGCATTCAGTACAATCTCCTGTCTTGGCAATAGACCCATTCAATGACAAGATATTTAGATGTTTCTGAGAATGCAAAGAGACCCAGAAAAGAGATGTTTAAACCTCTGCCCAGTTGCTCATAAACAGATGGCAGCTGTTTCAATAATTTCCACTGCTTTGCTCTGGTTAGCAGTTCTCATCAGTGGCAACACTACAATGATTCAAACTTTCAAAACCATGAACCTCTGGAGAAATCTGGCATAAATTACCACGTTGCCAGTCCAGCTCTTAGATGAGTGGTTTGTGCCTGTAGTAGAGCTGTGGTACTTTGATGATCCACTTAAAGAATGCAGGAGTAGGTTGCCTGACAACCCATAATGAAAATGTTATGCTTCCATTGATATCTTGGCAGCTTAACCATTCAATTGCCTATCAAGCCATGTACGCACCAAGGAGATGTTAACATGGCATGAAATATTGGAGAAGATTTAAATTGCTACTGAAAACACAGATACGGAGTTGTTTTCAAAATAGAGTTGCCAAGTTGAATATGAGATGCCACTTCATTATTCCCTGGCACATCTGTGTAAAAGTAGATCATATTCATATAATGCATGAGAACCCAAAGAAGATCAACTTGAGTGCAACTTCACAAATAATTCAGTTAAGTTTTAGAAGAAGCCACAGGAGGATGTTCTGCAGCGAGAGTTCAAATATGCTATAATCCTATTGATATTGACATCATTTTTGGATTATGTTGGCCTCTTTCATCCACTATATTTAAATATACTTTTGCTCTGAGAGTGTCTGCAGTTGACACCTCCATGTATGTACATATTGTAAGAACATAAGATTAGACAGAGGTGGCAAAAAAATCAGGTACAATTTTTATTGGAAAATTGCTATTTAATAACTGAACTTCCAGCCTTCTGAATGGTATGAAAAAGAAAGGATTGTTTTAATCAAAGGCACCATTATCTCTGCCTAATACATTTGAAAGGAGGTGTGATCCACTGTTGTGGGTCTGTGAAGGAGAAGGAGGAGTTAGATGTAGACATTTACTCAGCATATGTCCAATATATTTGCCATGTTAATTTTTCACTTGATGGTAAAATGCTTTTTAATTGCTGTTTTCTGACTCCAAATAAAATCAAACCACTTTAAATGTTGGATCATGGAAATTCATACAGTGGAAAACATGGACTCCTATGTACTGCAACAAAATGGAAGAGGAGGAAGGAAAACATCTCATAAATGGCTGTTTCTGAACCTCTGCTCCAACATCATAACTACAGAAGAGATAGAAGAGAGAAAGAATTTCCCTTAAACCATTTTCCTAGATAGACCATGGGAACAGCCTTCCATTTTCAGAGCCAAATTGCCAGCACAACCAGACAATACAGAACTTCATTCACTTTACTCTTCCACAGTAAAGGGAAGAGGCATATTGACACAACATAAATATCTTGGCTTGACTCTGTGCAGGACAATACCTTTTCATATGATGAAGTGGTCGAACTGATTTATCTGGATGGAAGTAGTATAATATATTCCAGGTTTATTTAAGGAAAAGATCATTATCATTTAAGATCCTGGTGCTATATCCTCAAGGTTAATGAGCATGAATTCATATATTAAACTTTAATCTTATCTATGAAGTTGTACCTCTTACCTATTATTTTCCTAATAGTGTAGTATTTAGATGTGCTTGTGGATGGGTATTATATTATTTTTTTACCCATTAATCCAGTGATCGTGAAGAATTATTATTTAATTATTATTTAATAATAGCATTGACTAAACAGATACAGTAGCACAACACTTACAATTACATTTATTTAACTAGTATATCTCGGCTGAATATTTCAGAAAAGGAATGTCATTTAGACAATGACTATTTTCTAACATAAGGTTTCTTGGTTAATCTTGGTTAATGAAGATTCAGATATATAATTTCTTTAGAAGACAGTTTATGTCCCAAGTTGTGCTATATTATGCTTTTGGTTCATTGAGACAGCTACACTTTTTTTTCTCTCCTGCTCTTACTGAAATTGAACATGTAAGATCTGAACATGATACATTCTGCCATTGCATAACAAATTTTAATTATCACCACTTGTGCATTTTTCCATAAGTGATTCAGATAGCTTAAAGACAGGCCTTACAAAAGTATTCACCAACAGAATAAATCACCTGTTGTAATACCCAATATAAGACAAGAAGAAGTAGAAGTAATTGTGTAGACCTATAAAGAAATAAATGCTTCAGAAACAATTTCTTCTACTTCTTCTTGTTTTACATTGGCTACTACAACAGGTGCTTTATTCTGTTGATGAATACTTTTGTAAGGCCAATCTTTAAGCTATCTGAATCACTTAGGGGAAAATGCACAAGTGGTGATAATTAAAATTTGTTATGCAATTGCAGAATGTATCATGTTCAGATCTTACATGTTCAATTTCAACAAGAACAGGAGAGAAAAAAATCTAGTCTCAATGAACCAAAATGACTATCAAAGCCATTGTTCTTCTTAAGTGTATTCTGACTGCACATGATCAAATGATACACAAAAGACACATGGTTAACACAAGTGCATTGTTCCATACTTCCAGCAGAATCTAATCAGCCAGTTTATATGACAAGCCAAAGAATAGCTTAGGAATGCAAATGTGCATAGCTAAGTACTTGTGGATAATACTGTCTGTAGTTTATTGAACATGTTCTTAAAAATCTTGGAATGACTAAGCCATGATTTGGCTAACTTTGTTTCTAATATTCTTTCCTAGGGGCAGAATTATGTGATGTAATTGTAAAATTGTAAAAGTAAATAAAATAAACAATATATCAATATCTGGATTTTTTTGTAAGTGAGAAAATATTCTATTCATCTCTCTGTATGGATCCTCTGTCTATCTATACTTCTATGTTCTCCTATTTCTCATTCTGTCATAACCCAAGATGAATAATGGTCTGGTAAGGGAGGTGGCATCATCAGTGTTGTTCTGTCTGCTACACTATTTCTTTGAAATACTATTTCAGATTCTGAAATAGTTTTTTTTATGTTTCATATGTTTCATATGCCACTAGGTAGAGCTTTTTAGGAAGACAACAGCAGAATGAATAGCAACTGACAAGGTTAAATGAGGTCCTGAAGGAGCAGGAATATGCCTGCATTATCCTAAAATGACCATTAAATGTCATTTAACCACTATCTATGGGACTTTAGTCATCCCATTCAGAAGAAATCCTTTTTAAAATATATGTAATATTAACTCACATTAACTGCAAGTTTGTCAGCCAGCCCTTAATTCTGGAAACATATTTCCATTTTTAACTGACTTTACTTAGTAGTAAGTTATACTCTGGGATGACTTTTCTAGGATACCAATAGTTATTGTTAGAGTCTGTTAGTGAATATACTGAGATCCACTCTTTTGGGCTAATTACATTTAGCAGCTCCATTTGTCAGTCAGTCCTCAAGTCCCATTAGACTTCCGTATCTAAGGATTTTTCATCCTTAGTTCAGAATGGGGTAGCATTCCCCCAACAAAACTGTTATGCATCATCATGGACTCATAACTTTTGCTTGAAGAGCCAGTGGCAGCTATGGCTAAAGTGGCCTTTTTACAAATCCATCTTGCACTCTTTCTTAGAATGAACTCATTCTTGGATTGATGTATGTGTATCTATATGTGCTAGTTACCTATAAGCCTCTGGTACAATTGAAGGTACTGGTTGTCACTTATAAAGCCCTTCATGATACTTTTATTTGAAAATTATCTTTCTCCCATGTTATCTGTGTATTCTGTAATATCTGACAGAGTCAGCAAACATATGCTCTCATTTATCAAGTAACATTAGATCAGGCATGTCAAACTGCTGGCCCGTGGACCAGATGCGCCACGCTGAAACTGCGCCCACTCCATTGCGTGAGTTTGACATGCCTGCGTTAGAGGTTGGAACCCATAAAGCATGCCTTATCTGTCCTGACACTTGTCTTCTGGAGCCACATTCCCACAGAGGAATGTTGGATGAGTCTTAAAACTTTGATAAGTCTTAAAAACTTAGATGAGTCTTAAAAACTTTTAGATGAGTCTTAAAAACTTTGTTCTTCCCCAGGCATTGGTAAAGTATGTAGTCATTGATGTTGGTTTGTTTCAATTTTGTTTGTTATCATTTCATTTCTCCATGTTTTCCTTTTATGTTATGATTGTTGTTTTGATGTTTAAAAATATTTCCTTAGTTGTCACCCAGAATTTTTCTGAATGGACTATCTACAAATGGACTATCTACAGTCCAGTCCAATCCAATTCAGTACATTCGTCAAATATTACTCTCAGGAATCCAGCATCTGTTTATCTCATTCAAACATCTATTTCATTCTTGAAATTTCATCTGTAGCTGAAATATTAATGATTGATAGATTTGTATATGGATAAGGGATGAGTTATGGGAAGAAGAGATGCTTGCATGTTTTGTATAGGAGGTGATGAATTATTAGGTTTGTTTATATTTGTGATGAAAAGAAGTGATAAAGAAGTCACTTTAAACATTTTTTTCTTATTTTTCTTTCTTTTTTCCTTCTTTTCTCTATTCATGCACTTTCTATTCTCTTTCTTTTTCTTTCTAAGTTTACTTTGTATTGTCTTTTATTATTGTTTTTTTTTTCAAAAATCTAATAAAATTTATTTTAAAAAAAAAAAGATGTCATGCTCTGGTGAATTTGAAGAGAAGGTGACTTACATTCTTAACAATTTGATGTGCAGAATTCATGTGGTTTTTTTTCACAGCTGTCCTTGTTCCAAAAATGCAACTAATGCAACTAATATTTTATAACCATAGGCAGGACCATAGTGCCCAATTCTTTTACCTAGTTTTGACTCCCTCCTCTCCCCTCTCTGCTCCTCCTCCCCTCAGCTCTTTAACAAGCACTTGTTAAAGATCAAGATAGGAAACACTTCATCTATATTATTTATTTAGTAATATTGCCAAAGGAGTCACTTTTAAAAAACTTGGAACTTTCCTGATTCAAATTACTTGATTTGTCCAGATATGATCAAGATGTCCATTGTAAATGACTTCCAGTGAAAATTTCAACTTAATACATCAAATTAAACATTTATTAAGAGCCCTGCGTATAGCCTCATTTCCCCAAGCCTCAAGGCTGTTTGGTCAAACAAAGTTGAATTCTGACCTTAGTAAAATGGAAGCCTTCACAGTTCTACTTCCTACATGGAATTGCTAGTTTTGTTTATGGAAAAACAATCTTACATTGTGTAGCCCTGGCTGACCTGAGCTCCTGCTACAGCTGGAAAGGGAGAAACCGGAAAAGTGAGCTGTAAAAGAGTAATAATCTTCTTGGCAGAATAACCCTGCAGAGAAAATCCAGAATGTAATTCTGTACAAAGCTGTTCACATTCCAAAATAGATATAGTCTATTCAGAAAGAGCAAAAAAAAAAATCACTATGTTCATTCATGCTTTTGAGAGCAATATATACAATGTGAAAGGTTAGAAGGAAAATAGGAAATGAGTACTACTAGTATGATAATACTCTGAAATGGTTCTAGAAGTTAGACCTTTGCCCATATTTGTTTAAACGTTGTGAACTTGGGACCAACATAGAAGCACATGGCTGAGTTTTACAAATACCTAATATCTGAATGAAAGATATGCTAAAATATCATAACTATTCCATCTATTTTTAAACATTTTGGTATTTCCCCATCACCTAGCTTAAGAAAACATTGGAAAAACACCACCATATTTAATAAAAATGGAAACAAGTCATTCATCACCAAATGGAACACAATGAGAAGCAGCTGGAGAGAAAGTATTGATTTAGTGATTGATAGATCTGTCCTAAAACCAGTCTTTAAGGTGAGAGTACCATTGAATTCTCAAATTTCACCATCTGGGAGAGATAGAAAATAGATTGTGGATACTGAGAAAGATTTGTGGATTTACCATGCATTGTGATAAATTGCCACCCTATGTTAATTACCTGATTTGGCACAGCATTGTGTTTATTTTATGGGAAAGGAAAGTGGTTCATCCTTTAAATTTCCCCTGCACTCCTGGCAATCAGCCTCACTGTACTGATATAAGGCCATCATCATTTTCTACAGCTGCACTACACTTTTAATAAATATATCTTAACATGTCTGTGTGAAATTTATATTGAGTGTTCCCAGCAATACAGACTGTAACTGTAAAATTAATCACATAAATTACATTAAATATAAGTAATTGCTAATCTTGCATCAGAAAATTAAAATTCATGACAAAGTGAGATTAGGTGTGGTTTGTCAATCCTCTGTTCCATGACTATTATATTAATGTAAAGCTACATGAAAATGACCCTGGGAGACAGGGAGAAGAGACACAGCCAAGGGAATAGTCTGATAAAAGGCAAGTGGTTCAGAAAGGACCCTTACTAGTTTCTTGGGATGTAAAAGGGATGGGGGTAGGGAGAAATGTACTTTCAGACTTGCAAGATTCTGTCAATGTAACCTTATAGTAAATAGAATTACTTTATCTGGCTGTGCTTCCTACCTCACAAGGCTGATGGTTAATCATATCCAAGTGTCTAATATTGTCTTTATTAAAAAAGAAACAGAAATATGATGGGTCAGTTAGGGTTGGATTATTTATTATTTCTGTGAACAAAAATGAAACATATTATAGCTTTTCATAATCATTAATGGTTTGAATAATATAATATTTGCTTATGTACCATTACTTCTCTCCAGTGAGTTTTAGCTTGTGGATAATTGGTAATCATATTTTACCCTTCAAAAAATCCATAAATTGTTTCATTATTTTTAATGGGAATTTGTATATGTGTATTTTATTGTGGAAGGAGAGAGTCAGGAAGGAAGGAATCATAAAATCATAAGATTTATTATGGTCAAAAATTTACCTCCTGATTAGTTTTATATACAATAAATTATATAAATGAAGTTCCATAAGGCTTGAAGAAAATGTAAATAAGCCTTCCATTTTTGCCTACTTTTGGACACATCTTGTAAAACTGACAATAGAGTCAGCTGTTATAATGAGCCACCTAAAAAGGAAGCACTCTTCATAGCTATCTTGATGTTATTTATTCCTAAATTATTTGCAGAAGCCAAATAGTTAGTCACTGTGTACATTTTCGCTATAAAATCTATACCTTGGATGAGACAATTGCTTTAGCAGTTCTTAAACTAGTTCAAAGACCACTATGTTCCATACTCTTCAGATACATGATTTTTCAAATGTCCTTGAATATTTTGATCATCACTACTGGTTCCTTATATTTAGATACACAGTGATCTGCAGCGTTTTCCTTTCTAAGACGAATCACCAAGTACTCAGATATTATGAATTTTTGCCACATAATACACAAATGAGTAAAAAGGAGCAGGAAATATGAATCTATAAAAGTAAAAATGATGGTTCACATAAACCATGGAAAGATGAGGTGACATCAAAAAGTTTATTGACATAACAGTTGGTTGCCAAACAGTGGGATGAAAAATAAATCACCACTGGTGACTTGAATCTATTTTTCTTTCCTTTCTTTCTGTTTGGCATTTCTTTGTGTATTTTTTAAGAACTCTCCACAAGTCCAAGACTCTTATTCAATTTTTGGATCAAATATTTGTTTTATGTACAAGCCTCAAACCTCATTGTGGAGTTGTTTAAAACTATTTTGGGTAAGCAAGCACAAATCACTTAAATCCCACTTGCTAGTTAATGACATGTAATGTAATGTAATGAAATCGTGTCTGCTCTTCCACCAATCTACTTCATTATACAAAAGAGTCACTGTTTGTTTCAGAAAGCAACAGGAGTCTGAATAGATAACCTGCTTTTTAAAAAAAGATACCAACCCATATTATAAAATAGCCTTCATTTAAAGTTACATTTAAAGAACTTTCTTTAGCAGAAAATAATTTCTATTCCCTGAAATCAACAACAATAGCAAAATCAATGTTGTTATGACCATTAAAGTTAATTTTCATGTTTATGCTGAACTGCGTGTTAAAATCTAGTGCTCCAGCCAGCACTGAAACATTTAGAGTTCTATTGTGAGCTCAAGTACTTACAAGTGTTTCTTGTGGGTTTTTTTCCCCCCACTGATCTTTTGTGCAGTTAAATGAGTATGTATTCGGCATGACTTTCAATCTTTTGTTAGCAACATAGCAACCATCTTTGGGAAAGAAATGGGCAATATTTGGAGGTCCTTGAACTTTAAATACAACTTGAGCAATTTCTTTTATTCTGACAGTGAATCACAGTTACACATGCTCCTTTATTCAGTGTACTTTCATGTTTATAAAAGTTGGTGGCCTTTCTGATCTGGATGTCAGATTTCTTGGAAATTAATAATTCAATTATTTCAGGGCATCCAAGGTTGCAAAGTTATATTTTATAAAGTGAAGAGATATAAAGTGTGCCATCTTTCACTTGAATCAATTAAGTGAGATAAGTATATGTCAGAAGAGTCAAGCTGAATAGCATACAGACACAAAAATAGCAATAAACCAATAACCAACAGCTGCCAACAGAACTTAAAATTGTGGTATTTAACCTTGATGGGAGTGTGGAGGAGTGGGTAGATCAAAAGCAAAGTACACTCATGGTTATTTAGCCAACAAGCAAGTATTTTGCCACTAGCTACTACTCTCATCTTTCAATCTCTATATGTGACAATGACTGTACTATTAATCATGCATATTGAACATATCATCAACCTTGCAAGGTAGACCAGACAGAAAACATGGCAAATTCTGCTTTGTTGTAAAGTTACAGTAACAGAATCTTGCAAGTCTGACGTTATATTGTTCCCCTTGTCAGCGCAGGAAACTAGGGAGAGTATCTTCTGAGTTTTGTGCCTGCCCACATTCCTGCTGCAGGCTAAGGTGCCTTTTATCTGTTCCCTTGGCTGTGTATTTGCCTGTCTTCCAAGGGCATTTCCCATACCATTACAAATATTCTGTTAAATGGGTATATCTACTATTTTTTCAGCTTCCAAAATAATTGTTAGTTTAATACTGCAGGTAATGTTGACCACATAGGAAAGGCATTTGACATCCATTACTATATATTTTAAATATATGTTGGATTTATGAGTTGCTGCAGTTAATACACCTGACAATATTTTATATATACTTGGCAGTGTTTGTTGGTTGATAGATCATGTTTGGTATTTGCTACAACCAAAACAAAGAATATGAATACATTTAAAGCATTCAGATTTTTAGGTTAAGTTTGTAACTACAAACTAAACTTCATATTAAAACATGCTATACTTCACATTTCAGAATTCTCGATATCTTGTCAATCATAATAAAGTCAATGTAGTGCAAAAACAGAATAAGAACATATGGACACAATGGAATATAATACAAAACACTACCAAATCAGCTAAAAGTAATACAATTGACTAAGTTGATGCTTTAAATACAACTTAAAGTTAGTAAAATTCCTGAAATGAGAAAATGTTAGAAAATCTAACATTAAAATGATTTATTTCAAAGCTTGTAGATTATTGTTGTGAAACATTTCACGATTCCTCCTCTGAATCCTAGGATATTTTTAAGAAAAAGAGCATGTATATAGATAGAACCTTTCCAATAGATCCCAAATTCTGAGGACCTCTACAGGTTAGAACCAGCATGTTGAATGAAATCAAATAAACTAGAAGCTGCTTTTGAAATAACTATTATAATATGGTGACAATGCTTGGTCTCCCACCATTACTTTATGCTAACTGAATTTCTAATTCTACATCAGCTCTGTTTTCTC
Organism: Protobothrops mucrosquamatus; assembly: GCF_001527695.2. NCBI lineage: Eukaryota > Metazoa > Chordata > Lepidosauria > Squamata > Viperidae > Protobothrops > Protobothrops mucrosquamatus. The sequence goes on along the minus strand of NW_015386918.1, from coordinate 2,519 downwards.
TGCAATGCCTACAGACATTTTGAAGCTGATCTGTGATTGTCTTTACTTCTGCTTGTTCCCTTAACTTTAACCTTTAATTAATCATTATTAGATTACCAATTACTCTTTTTATATGAATTAATTATTACATTAATTATGTAATTAATTAAAATTAATAATTAATTAATTATGTGCATTCTCATTGTAAATTGCACATATATGTAAGTATAAGTTTAGCTAGCAACTCTGAAAGGGTAACCTAAATGGGTTCAATCAAATGGAGATTAAAGGTATCAATGAATTGGCTTTTACAGACTTCCTGTAGAACACACTGGCAAAATTTTACATTCTTGAGATTTCTAGCAAGTAATCTAAAAGGCATGTCTAAAGTCATTATCCTAAAAGCACTATTAAATCCAAATGCAATCAGTACAATTTATAAATATAGAATCAAAAACTACTTATATGTATGTAATTTTTCTTGTACTTAAGACAGCTCAAGTAGAAAACTCAAGGGTCGTGCACTAATTGTGAATAGTATAGGTAAGTTTAAATAACAATACCAAATTGTTATACCAATTTGTCTGAAATGGTATAGGGTTTCCTGCCTGAGCAGGGGGTTGGACTAGATGACCTTCAAGGTCCCTTCCAACTTTACTATTATTATTATTATTATTAAATAGTTATAAGAGCAACCTGAATTCACAGGGTTGGATTGGTGTATGTTTATCATATGCATTTCATACCATGCTTTACTAATCCTCCTAGGACAGTTTACCAAAATAAGAAAAAAACATACAAAATGTAAATATAAGACAACTGCATTGCCAACATGCTCCCCCCACTCCAACAATGCTATATTACACAGTGGTAGCATCACACTTTTAAAAGAAGAATAATAGTACTGCAGATCTATACAGATCCAGGAACACCTGGCTGAGGAATTCTGGGAGTTGAAGTCCATAAGTCACAAAAGGACCAAGTTTGAAGACCTCTGGGATAAGGTTCCACTTCTTCTAGGAGGTAACATTTTATGCATCTTAAAACTATAACTGCTTTATATGCTTTGCCCATCCCTATCAGAAAAAAATCTACTGGTGAAACTTCTTAAGTGTGTTTTTTCTGATGAATCACTAAAGGCCCTTGTAGCGATTACAGAGATTATTTATTTAAAAGATTTATATGGTTTCCCACTTTATGACACACAACTCTGAGCAGCTAATAGCAATAACAAAAACAGAACAATAAAACAATTTAATAAATAAACAAAAAAAACCTATGGTGCAATCATCATAAAATAATCATGATCATAATAATTTTAAAATAACAGAAAACTAATGTCTCATTGTGAATAAATAATACATTAAGGAGCCTTTACATCCACCACAGTGTAGACTGCATAACATTTCTTATAAGATGTACAATAAAGAAAGTCATGAGTAGATCTAATTCTTTGCTGAGTATATGTTCAGAAATGTGTCTAGTTGTGGTTCTGCCAAAGGATGAAAATACAGATTCCCACTGTGACTGTACCTGTGCATTTAGCAATCACTTTGTTCTTGTTTTCACTGCCTCATATTATATTATTTATGCAGCCTTTATGTTTTTATGTCTTACATTGCCCAGTCACTCTATAAGAGACGTGGGGAGTTTCTAACTGTGGTATATAAATATAAACAAACAAACAAACAAACAAACAATTTGTAGCATTCATCTTCTTTGTTCTGGCATTGCATTTTTGGTGTACTTTAGGTAGATATTAGTTATTTTCTATGTGTTTCTCAAGTTCTTCGATATTAGGGTAGACAACTGACAATTAATATAAAAGTACATAATTCCAAGAAGCAGTTTCTATTTCCAACTTTCTCTGTATGGAAATGATCTGGAACTGTAAATCTAAAATTAACTTTTTTTTAAGGAAAAAGTATACAAAGCTGTATAAATAATTAAATATAAGTTTTCATTTGATGGATGTGCTATCAAATGTTCATGTTTATGTAAAACAGCAAATAGCAACTTTTGGATTAAGAACAAAAACATCTTCTACAAAAGTAATTTCTTACCAAGGACCAGCTGTAAAATTGGAGTGTTGGGCTTTCTGCTTAGTTTTTGAAGTACATGTAGTTCTACTGCTGACCGATCTAGTTACCTTGAGACTTGCTTTTGTGTCCAACAGATTTCCATGCAATTATCTTTTTAGACTGAGTAGCAACATAAATCATCTTCATTTTGTGTGAGATGTTGACATTTATTGATTTCATGTTCTCAAGAAGCCTTTCGGGGACACACAAACATCAAATAGTTAGATATAAAGAGATAGCATCGTAGCAAAAATAGATAAGCAATTGTTATAAAGTTTGTCAGGGCTTAACAGGGCTACGTTTTTTTCTTCAAAGATTCATGTTATCCTTAAGACAATTCTTTCTATTCTTTTATTCAGAAAGCTGTATATAGGATATTTTTATCCCACCTTTATTATTTTTTTATAAATAACTAAAGGTGGCCAACATACCTAATATTTCTTCTTCCTCCTATTTTTT
>NW_015386917.1:182154-276923 GCF_001527695.2 Protobothrops mucrosquamatus | reverse complement strand
AAATATGAGTCGGCTGCCAAGCGTCTGAATTTGGATCACGTGACCACGGAGATGCCACAACGGTCGTAAGTGTGAAAAATGGTGATAAGTCACTTTTTCCAGTGCCGTTGTAACTTGTAATTCGAGGTCTACCTGTGTTAAGTGAGCCCAACCTGTGGGGCCCACTTGACTTTCCTGGATCCATCTGCAGTTCTCTTTCCCCTGGATCAAACTTAACCTGGAAGAAACTGAAGGGCATTAATGGAGTTTCTTCCAGCTGTCTTCAAGAGTCCAAAGTAACAATTTCTCTATTTTACCTTGTTTTTCGCCGCTGCCCTTTGCTCTCCCTTTAGATGAGATTGTCTATAGGTTCCTCAGCCTCTCTCATTCCTTTCTATTCTAATAATAATAATAATAATAATAATAATAAAGTTGGAAGGGACCTTGGAGGTCATCTAGTCCAACCCCCTGCTCAGGCAGGAAACCCTATACCATTTCAGACAAATGGCTGTCCAGTCTCTTCTTATTCTGTCTGGAAAGAATTGTTTACTGCTCCAAGGAGTCCGTACGAAAAAAGTGTGACCCCATGTGTCTCGGGGGGAGGGGCTTTCCTCATATAGGATCGCCTATAGGTGAGGAGCTAGGAAAGGAGGGGAAGGTCCAAGTGGTCCTCAACTGGTGATCACATGACCCTGTGATGCTGCAACGCTTGTAAATACATGCTGGTTGCCAAGCACCCAAATTTGGATCCCACGGCCACGGAGATGCTGCCGCAGTCCTAGATAGGAGGACTGATCAGAAATCGCTTTTTTTTATTGCCGTCATAACTTCAGTCACTAAACAATTGGTTGTAATCCAAGGACTGCAGGCAGCCCTCCACTTACAACAGTTCATTTCGTGACCATCCGAAGTTACAACATCCCTGGAGAAAGCGACTCACGACCACTTTTCACGCTCAACGGCCGTTGCAGCATGTCCACGGTCACGTGCTCAAAATGGCTCGGCGAACTGGTTCATATTTACGACTGCAACGATCCACTTAACAACCGTGGCAAGAAAGCTCGTAAAAGGGGGCAAAAGTGACTTAGCAGCTGCCTCACTTAGCGGCAAAACATTTGGGGCTCAGTTGTGGTCGTCGGTTGTGGACTACCTGTACTTGTATTGGTGGTGGTGGTGGTAATAATAATAATAATAATAATAATAATAATAATAATAATAATAATAATAATAATAATAATAATAATAATAATAATAATAATAATAATAATAATAAAGTTGGAAGGGACCTTGGAGGTCATCGAGTCCAACCCCCTGCTCAGGCAGGAAACCCTATACCATTTTGGACAAATGGCTGTCCAGTTTCTTCTTAAAAACCTTCAGTGTTGGAGCATTCCCCGCTTCTGGAGACAGGTTGTTCCATTGGTTAATTGTTCTCACTGTCAGGAAGTTTCTCCTTAGTTCTAGGTTGCTTCTCTCTTTGGTTAGTTTCCACCCGTTGCTTCTTGTCCTGTCCTCAGGCGCTTTGGAGAATAGCTTGACTCCCTCTTCTTTGGGGCAGCCCCTGAGATACTGGAAGGCTGCTATCCTGTCCCCCCTCGTCCTTCTCTCCGTTAAACAAGACATCCCCAATTCCAGCAACCGTTCCTCATATGTTTTAGCCTCCAGCCCCCCGATCATCTTTGTTGCTCTTCTCTGTACTCTTTCTAGAGTCTCAACATCTTTTTTACATCGTGGTGACCAAAACTGGATGCCGTATTCCAAGTGTGGCCTCACCAAGGCCTTGTAAAGCGGTATTAACCCTTCCCGTGATCCTGATTCTATCCCTCTGTTGATGCAGCCTAGCACTGCATTGGCTTTTCTAGCAGCTGCAGCACACGGCTGGCTCCTATTGAAGGGATTGTCCACTAGGACTCCGAGATCCCTCTCACAGTTACTACTATAGAGTTGTTACTACTCTAGAGAAGATTCCTGTTGCTCTCCAATCCTCCCCCCCCATATCCCCGCCTCCCCGTCCAAACACAAGATGGCCAAGACAGAAGCCAAGGACATCACGGGACAACCTTGAGACAGGTCCCAAGGGTGTTTGTTTTTGACAAGCAAACATGGTCTTGAGCAATCGCGGCCTCTGAGCCGAAGGAAGCCCCGACTGAGCAACGAGTTCCTCTCTTGCATCTCTGTTGCTTCTTCTGCAAACGGGCGGTTGGCGGGGACGGCGAGAGAAGATTGCGAGAACAGTCTGGGGAAGGGCAGTAAACAGCCACTTAATGACAGCTTAGGATGATAGCCAGCAGGGTGGGGCGTGTGGGCAGAGCAGGAAATACTGGAAGCAGGTGTAGAAAAGAGGTAACCCGGCAGTTTGCATCTCTGCATGTGTGGGGAGCCAGATCATCCTTGGAAGGATAACATGGATCAGGGGTGAATTTCATTGAGGGCCGCATCAGCATTGCGGTTGCCCTGGGGGGGGTGTTATGTGGCCAGGGTGGGTGTGGCCTACTGGGTGGGCGTGGATGGTGTGGGTGTGGCCTACTGGGTGGGCATGGCCAGCTCTACATCGTTCGCGTCAAGGGGGCCTGTGGGGGCCTGGGCAGGAGTGGGACAGATCGGAGGGTCTCTGGCAGAAGGGGGTGGGACCGGGGCAAGCGCCAAGGCATGGTCCATTTCTTCATTCCTCACAAAGGGTGACACCCCCCCAGCATGCACCCAGAGGGCAGGGCCGATGCGGCAGGGGCTGGTTCCTCGCTGTTTCCGGACGGCCTTGTGGAGCTAAGACTGAATGCGTTTCAGCATAGATGGACACCACAAAATCGTACATTGGCTCCTGGCCGGCCTGGGCCAGGGCCAAGGCAGCGGGGGCCGTTCCCTCACTGTTTCCAGGATGGCTTCGCGGGCCACATGAAACCACTTGGCGGGCCGTATCTGCCCCCCGGGCCTTGTGTTTGACATGTCTGACATGGATGATTCCTATACAGGTCGCCCTCAACGGCCACAGTTGAGCCCAAAATTTCTGTTGCTAAGTCAGACCTTGGTTAAGTGAGCTTTGCCCCATTTTAGGACCTTCCTCGTTAAGCGAATCACCGTCAGTTGTCAAGTTAGCAACACGGTTGTGAAGTGAATCCGGCTCCCCCATTGACGTGGCTTGTCAGACGGTTGCAAAAGGGGGATCACTTGACCCCGGGAGACACTGCGACCCCGTCGTAAATACGAGTCAGTTGCCAAGCGTCTCAATGTTAATCATGCGATCATGGGGAACGTGGCGACGGCCGTTAAGTGCGGAAAACCGTGTTCTCTTTTTTCAGCGCTGTTGTAACTTTGAACAGTCACTAAGTGAACTGTTTTAAATTGAGGGCTTACCCATACTGCGTCATTTTGAGAAGCAAGCAGGTAAATTTCACAGATGGGGGAGAGGGGTGTGTGTGTTGCAAGTGTAGATGTTCTAAGCAAGTCCCAATAGGGGTTGTAAGTCGAGAACTACCTGTATGCTGAAGATGTGAAAACCTAGCTGTGGAACTAATCCTAGTGAGCAAACCAAGGCTAGGTATCTCCCAGATCACTAGAACACAACAGAATAACAGAGTTGGAAGGGACCTTGGAGGTCTTCTAGTCCAACCCCCTGCCCTAGCGGGAGATCCCATATACCATTCCAGACAAATGGCTGTCCAGTCTCTTCTTAAAAGCTTCCAGTGTTGGAGCATTCACCGCTTCTAGAGGCAGGTTGTTCCACTGGTTAATTGTTCTCACCATCAGGAAATTTCTCTTTAGTTCTAGGTTGCTTCTCTCTTTGGTTCGTTTCCATCCGTTTCTTCTTGTCCTGCCTTCGGGTACTTTGGAGAATAGCTGGACTCCCTCTTCTCGGTGGCAACCCCTCAAATATTGGAAGACTGCTATCAAGCCACCCTCCCCCCCCCCAGGCCTTTGGCACTCTGAATTCAACAGAATAATAGACTTGGAAGGTAGCTTGAAGGTCCTCTAGTCCAACCCCCTGCTATACCATTTCAGACAAACGGCTGTTCAATTTCTTCTTAAAAACCTCCAGTGATGGAGCACCTACAACTTCTGGAGATAAGCCTGTTCCACTGATTAATTGTTCTCACTGTCAGCAGGAAAATTGCTCCTCAGTTCTAGGTTGCTTCTACTCTTTGATTCCTTTCCATCCGTTGCTTCTTGTTCTGCCTTCAGCTGCTTTGGAGAATAGGTTGACCCCGCTCTTCTTGATGGCAGCCCTCTAGGTCAGTGGTTCTCAACCTTTTTAATGCCGCGACCCCAACCGGTCGTAAGTCGAGGACTAAACCGGTCGTAAGTCGAGGACTAAACCGGTCGTAAGTCGAGGACTACCCAACCGGTCATAAGTCGAGGACTTTCCCTGCCCGGGAGCGCCGTGCATGCATGGTTCTGCCCCCTGCGCCGGCCGAGGCGTAGCTGGCAAGCGGCAGAGACGGAGCAGGCCGACCACCAGCTGGCCCAGCCCAAGGGAGGTAAGGCACCCGCCGGAAAAGGGGAAAAAAATGGCAGACAAAAAAAATGGTGGACAAAAAAAATGGCGGACAGCCTTGCTTGGCGACCCCCGTGAAATGGTCGATCGACCCCAAATGGGGTCCCAACCCACAGGTTGAGAACCACTGCTCTAGGTATTAGAACACATATTGGAACAAATAACCTCTCATCTCTCGCTTGCTTAAACTCCTGGCCCTAAGATGACTTCTGTGTCATTCAAAAGCTTACAGATGGGGTTTTTTTTCAGCTCTCCTTGGTTATTGGAAGGAACAGCTCCTTTTTCTGCTCCAGCTCTGGATGATGCTGGGATGATTTATCTTCCGAAATCAACACTCTCGGAGGGCAGTCATTTTGTCTATAAAGCCACAGCAAGCTGGAGCTCCATGGTCAGACAAAGGCAGACTTTGGGATGTAAATCTTTCATTGTTTGGGCCCCTGCTACTGGCTGAGCTCATCTGTTCATCCCCTCCGTTTGCTTTTCTTTCCGCCTTGCCTACAGGGGTTAATCCAAAGCCACGTTTCTTACAACAGAAGGGCCACGACATTCGGTCTGCTTCTGAAGCAGCCTGAATATATATATTTAAAAAAAAAAACCTAAGTACTTCTCAGTCGTTCTTAATATTCCAGCGTTTAGTGCTAGCTCGCCTAAGAAATGGGTTATCACTCTATCCAGCATCAATTTTACACAGTAACCACACTAAGCTCTGGACAGTTGATTGTGCTCACTTTACAAACTGTGTGTTGGGGGGGGGAAAGGGAGGAATGGCTTTGTTCTGATAAAATGCTTCCTGAGTCAAATCTCACACGTGGATTTATGCATTGTTTTAAGTTTGGAATTCGTTTTTAGCTTTAGTAGTGTGTGTGCGTTGTTGTTTTTTTTTTTAAAAAAAATCCAAATTTGTTGTGCAAAATCCAAACCGTTTCATTAGGTCCGGTGTATGATGCAAATTTTCCTTCGAATTCAGCGTGTGGTGCAAATTCAGAAAACAGATGTTTCAGGAAGCAGGTATATCATGCCAAAGTAAAACCGAAGAGAAAGATTGCTTTTAGAACCGAACGTGAGGCATCCCCCCCAAAAAAGTCTCTTGTATTAAAGAGGGGACTATACCCTGTCTCAAATGAGGAGTGTGGAGAAAGAGAGAGGTTTCAGAATTAACTCAGCACACAGCTGCAAAAAAAACCCAGAAAGACTGCTGGTCATCTTTGCTGTCACCCAGTAATAGTGCTTGCACCCTGGCCTGCAGCTGAGGACAAAACCTGTTCAGAAAGAGCCTTGGCTAAAACCCCCGGTGCTAAAATGTGCGAGTTGCAGACTGCTTAAACTGTGCCCGTGTTCCTGTGTGTGCTCACCAGCCCAGTTTCCCCCTTTCATGTCTGCCCAAGCTCAACACACACACACACACACACACAAAACACACCCCTCTGCCATTCAGAGCAGGCCAACCTGTTTTTATGTAAATCTCGCTCAGCCTCCCCTTTCCCCTCCCTCCCTGGGAGGGGGTGAGCAAAACTCCCTTTGAAGTGCTCCAGTTGTACCAAGGTGCCGCCCGGGGAGAGCTTTCCTTTCCTTTGCTTGCTTCCTTCTACCTGGGCCCAGCTGGTGGTTGGCTGGGCAGTTGGCTGGGCAGCCCTCCGCCACCCTCCAGGAGCGGGGAAGAGGTCGCCAGGCGCGTTCGGTGCTCCCAGCTGGGGGAGAAGGGGAGTCCCTTCGCCCAGCACGATGTACCAGACGGAGACAGATTTGATGGAGGTGATCCAGGGTCCTTCTCCAACCCCCGAGCTGTCCCCTGCAGCTTTTATCAATGCGGTGCAGTACGCCAACGTGTTGGAGGGCAGGTTCAAGCAACTTCAAGGTAGGGAAGGGGTGAATTTGTGGGGAGAGGGGGGGGGAAATGGGTGCATGGAGAAGGGGGGGGCATGTCTTCCCCTCCAGGATCCTTAAATCCTTCAAGCTCCCTTCCCTCTGCCTAAGGGGCAGGTTTAGGAAAGCTAATCTGTAAGGTGTTGCCAGGAATTAGCTCAACACACACAGGCTGGATTTGCAAGGGGCAAAGCCAAACTTGGAACTTGGGTTCTTGGGGACCTTGGGGTAGGTGTGGGTGGGGGCCCCTGTAGCCCCCTTCTGAAGGACAGAAAAGCAAGGGAACGCGGACTGTCGCAAGGGAGACGGACAAGCGCTCAGATACGTGGGAGGGTGACTCACAGCTACTATCTCTGTTTCCAGGTTGGCAGTGCTTTACATTAGCCATGATTCGGTGGCAAGCATTGTGGCATGAACTTAAGCCCTCACCTTCCTTTCCTCTTCCCCTGCCTTCATTCACACAACTACCTTCTACCCCCTCCCGTTCCCCTCACCTAAGCATCTTTTAGAATTGTGGGAACTGAGGGCTGCATGGTCCCAATATGTCCCTTGGGGGTGGGGGGAAACTGGCCAGTTTAAAATTGGGCCTCTGGCTTTCCCCTCCCGTCTTTCCCCGTTAGTTATTCAATGTTTGCAGAGATGACACTTGAACTGACCTTGAATGTAAATAGGGAAAAAAAATGCTTTTAAGACTCTTAAGAACAGGAAAAGCAGCACTCAGAGCAAGCCCAGGAGAAAATACACTTTAAAAACTCACATTTCCTTTCGTGCGGGAACATTGGCACCCACCTACTTTTTCAGAGGGATATAGTTTAAAACGGGGGTCTTCAAACTCGGCAGCTTTTAAGACTTGTGGACTTCAACTCTCAAGAGTTCCCCAACCAGGAATTCTGGGAGTTGAAGTCCACAAGTCTTAAAATTGCTAAGTTTGGAGACCCCGGTCTAAAATCTGGGTGCCCCTGCAAAAACCTTGGCTTACTTTGATGCTTTCTTGCCTTCTCCAAAGAAGAGGACTGGGGTTCCTGCTTTTGGATTACGTTCAACTTTTGCCCAAGTCAACAGTGTCTTTTCCCCAGTTAATTAAGAGGCAGCGTAAAGATAGAGTTTTTCAAATTTTTGACAGCCTGCAACCCATTTCAGGAAAGGAGTCCGGGCAGCATTTTATCAGTCAGAGATTAAAAACCAGCCCTCTAAAATAAAAAAACCCTTTTTCCCTCAACCCTTGATCTCAAACTCTGAACTTTCCTCCCATGAGATGTTTTTTTTGTGTTAGCTATGGGGTTTATGGCAAGTGAAAAAGCGTTTTGTGCCTTTGCAATTGTTGTCTGTTGTATCTGCAGAGGTTGGGGATTAAGTGCCAGGTGATTCTGCAGTGGGGTGGTGAGGGTGAAACTGTCGTGGGGTGGGGTGGGCGGGAATGGAAAAAAAACAAACTGGCCTTGCTTTGGAGTTTTGCCTGGGTGTCGTAAAAAGGGGTGTGTGTGTGTGAGCCAAATCTTGCATTGCTGTAATGGGGAGCCGAGTTAAATTTTAGTGTCTGGTCTGCGGGTGGGAAGACCTCACCCTGGAACGGATCAACACAATCCTAACAAAATCCCCAAGGTGCTAAAAACAAAGAGAGTCCAGTTGCCTTTTGGAAAAGCACCTTGAGGACGACCCTGACCCGGATGACTGAGAATCCCCATAGGTCGTTCTAACGAATGGACTGCTTTTCAGTATGGACAAATAAAGAGTTTGGTTGTGTGTGTGTGTGTGTGCGCGTGCAAGAGAGACTTTTAAAAGTTTTGCAAGCAGAGGCTGATCTTTTAGGACAGGCTTGAGCTGGGTACAGAGGGGCATATTTATCCATGCACAGAGACAGGAGGTCATTGAACTGCAAAAAAAAAAAAAGGGGGGGGGCAGATAGGAAACCTGCACAAACTCAGAACCAGCGCTTGCTCCCATTCACAGCCTAATCCCCGACTTCCCCACACACGGCTGTCTGGTGGGAACGGACCCCAGAGTTCTGGTTAAGCTCCAGATGAATAGAACACAATTTGCTGATCTATTCTAGTTCAGCATTTTCCTTTTATATCGGAGCCTGGCTTCGGATGCAGAGGGAACGAGAGGAAGGTGTTTTCGGCCTCGCAGTCTGAGCGTTGCTACTACATCTTCCGTGGGATTTAGTGTCTTTTGTGCCGGACGGTAAACACGGACGTGCCCAAGGTTAAAAAGGTAGTGACTCGGAGGAAGCGTAGCCAGGTGACCGGCTTCTATAATAATTTTCCTTAACGAGCTCACTGTATACAGGTAGTCCTTGACTTACAACAGTCCTTTTAGGGACCGTTCAAAGTTCACAACGGCACTGGAAAAAGTGAACCTATGACCGTTTTTCACACTTAACAACTGTTGCAGCATCCCCACGGTCACGTGATCAGAATTCAGACACCTCATATTTATGACGGGGTCATGTCATCCCTTTCTGTGACGTTCTGACAAGCCAAGTCAATGGGGTAGCCAGATTCGCTTAACGACTGCGTTCCTAATTTAACAACTGCAGCGATTCACTTAGCAACTGTCAGCAAGAAAGGTCGTAAAATGGGGCACAATTCACTGAACCAATGTCTCGCCTAGCAACAGAAATGTTGGGCTCAGTTGTGGTCGTTAAGTCGAGGACTACCTGTATTTTGTTCCGGCACGCAACCAAACTTCTGATTTATTTTTTTTTAAAATAGGGTAGAATAAGTACATGAGATCCTGATTGGTAATGGGATTCCCCTTAACTGGACAAAACATTAAATTAAAAGGGTCTTGGGTGTGAAGTTTAAGGGTTGATAGAACTCCTGTGTTGCCTAGCGTGTTGTGAAATTCAGAATATACTACTCAGTTGTGATATTTATTTGATTGGGTGTATCATGCTATGTAAGCACAATGACTCTTTTATTAACCTGGCTTTCGGACTAGGATGTATTGCATGAGCCGTGTTCAATAATCAAATCTCTGTTAGTTGAGAAAGAGTAAAGGAGACGATCATGAAATGCTCCTGAATCTTTTCGTTTAGAATTAAGGAGGTTTCCTACAAAATAAGCAAAATAATGAATGAACACGTACAAACGCAGGCACGTACGGTAGCCCTCGGTTTCCTAGGTCCACACTCACTTATTCCTCATTTTAAATTCGGAAAAGTTCCCACATTGGCTGATCCCAGTGATCCAGCTACTTCTTTTTATGTTGAAAAAAATATATATTTTGCCACCTTTTCAAACAAGTTTTTCCAGTATAAAAAGGCAGCCCGCTGCATAATTGACGTAAAGGCTGGGTTCACACAACATGTTCACCTTAAATCTGAGCTAGCAAAACCCAGTAACTATCCTCAACCAGAGTCACTGTTTCTAAACAAAGAAACAAAGGAGGTTTTTTAAAAGAAGAGATTGGGCAGCCATTTGTCCAGAATGGTATAGGGTCTCCTGCTTGATCTAGAAGACCTCAAGATCCCTTCAGACGCCTTTATTCTGTTGTGACCTATCATCTGATTGAAGAAGATGATCTGGTTCCCATAGTAGGATCATTTCAGCCTGATTTCCTGTTGCTTTCTGAAGCATCCAAACTGTATTATAACCTAACCCAGTGCGACATGTGGAACCTGGGGACAAAATTCGCAAGGCGGGTGCTTGTAACGGGGTCCAGCGAACGGTTGGTGCAAGGGTTTTTTTTTTTAGACTAGGGACTGTTCTGGAACAAGGAGGCACCTCCCTCACCTCCTGCATTTCAGAATGAAAAATCACCCTCCTCTCCGTTGTGGGTCGTAGATCACCAAAGTTATTTATGGCCAACAGGCCTCCCTCTCTTCCAGACAGCTGGCTAATCTGTGAGATGCTGAGCAGACGGGCCATTTGGCTTTTCGGACCAGTGGGGTCCAGGTCAGGGCGCGGGGTGACCTTTCTTTTCCCTTCTCTGCAAAGCACATGGAGATGGTGGAGCTTTTCACCCAGCCCAGCCCTGTCCTGACATGTCCTAGTGACTCAACCTCAGAGCTGAGCCCTCGGCCCCACCACCATGGTTGATTCTTCCTGCACATTGGGTGCACACGATAGGTTGGGGCAGAGGCGCAGCAGCGTCTGCTGGAGCTGCAGGACAGATGCCGGCTTTTGTGGAAAGCCACAAAGTGTGCATTTGATACTTAACAATGATCAATCCAGAGTGAGTTGACGGGATGGCTTTAGCCCAAGCCTAACCAGGATGGCAAATCTAGACAGCATACTCAAAAGCAGAGACATCACCCTGCCAACAAAAGTGCGTAGAGTCAAGGCTACGGTTTTCCCAGTTGCAATGTATGGCTGTGAAAGTTGGACCATAAGAAAGGCTGAGCGCCAAAGAATGGAGGCCTTTGAACTCTGGTGCTGGAGAAGACTCCTGCGAGTCTCCTGGACTGCAAGGCGATCCAACCGGTCAGTCCTAGAGGAGATCAACCCCGACTGCTCTTTAGAAGGCCAGATCCTGAAGTTGAAACTCAAGTCCTTTGGCCACCTAATGAGAAGGAAGGACTCCCTGGAGAAGGGCCTAATGCTGGGAAAGATGGAGGGCAAGAGAAGAAGGGGACGACAGAGAAGGAGGTGGCTGGATGGAGTCCCTGAAGCAGCAGGCGTGAGCTTCAATGGACTCCAGAAGATGGTAGAGGACAGGAAGGCCTGGAGGAACGTTGTCCATGGGGTCGCGATGGGTCGGACACGACTTCGCAATTAACAACAACAACCAGGATGGCTCTTTTTGCAAGGATATATATTATACAGTAGTGGCCAAAATTGTGGAAACCTTTTGGGAAAAGTGTACAGTAGAGGTGCCACCTTTGGTTAAGTTTCCACCAATTTTTCTTCTAATTTCTTTATAACTGTAGCCTTGTTCACTTAATAATACTATTTTACATCGCTTTCTGGGTGACCAGTCAGCTCTTTGCACCATTGCTTTAATTTTATTAGGTTTTACAAGCTCGCTAAATGCAAGAACACAAAAACACACTGCAACCACATAACACACTGACAAATGTTACTTCTTCAAGTGCCTTTGTAACTTCGGTCACTAAATGAATGGTTGTAAGTCAAGGCAATCAAATATCCTGAGTTGAGAGAGTTTCTTTTAGCAACCATCTGCTGCCAGCTTCATTTGTAAATATTAACGGTCAGCTTCTATATAGCCTTTTCATGTGTTTTGAAAGCTTATCCTTTGTATTACGGATGAATTGTTGTGAGGACAACCGTCTTCTGTAAGGGAATGATCCCCGCCTTTTATTGTAGATTGGAGGGAGAGGTGGGGGCTGAGGGCATCAAAGCCATCTTGTAAATTTCATGGACTGTCTTGTTTACGGTTGAAGCAGTGAACAATAAAATGAAGATCAAAGCAGTGTAGCTTGACAGTCACCTGGGACCAATAAGACTTAGTATTACCTGGCACCTAGCAAGGGGGAGAACTCTGTGGCATCTTAACAAGCAATGCAGAAGATTTCTTTGATAAGAAGTTAGAGATTGCCTAGGCAGTTGAATCGTTCTGCCTTGTCAACCGCTATTTGATGATCTCCCCTTCAACCTACTCATTGATGCTGGTCAATTTGCATATCATCCAGGTGCCAACAAAGGATGCTTTCTGGGAAACTGGAAGGAACGTGTAAACAAAGACATATGGTCCTGGGCCCTGATAATGGGAAAGACTAGTTTTAATATTTGCTTTTCCATCCCCTAGTGCAGTGAATGAGCAACTTGGTCATTGTGCATGCTGCTCAATTGCTTCGCTTTAGGACTTTCAGCCGGTTGTTGTTGTTAGTTGCGAAGTCGTGTTTGACCCATCGCGACCCCATGGACGACGTTCCTCCAGGCCTTCCTGTCCTCTACCACCTTCTGGAGTCCATTTAAGCTCACGCCTGCTGCTTCAGGGACTCCATCCAGCCACCTCATTCTCCGTCGTCGCCACCACGGCTCAGGCTTTTATAAAAGAAGACATCATAGGCAAACTCATGAACCTCATGAAGATCTTTAATTGCTGTATAAAATGGCAGGGAAAGTAAACATATTATTCAGTTTTGAAAAACATAGTGATAGGAATTCTCATGTTAAAAATACGTTGGTTGTTTAAGAAGCATATAAGTTGGTCCTTGACTTACAACCATTTCTTTAGTAACTGTTCGAAGTTAGAATGGCACTGGGAAAAAAGTAACTTATGACCGGTCCTCAGACTTACGACTGTCACAGCAACCCCGCGGTCACATGATCAAAATTGGGGCACTTGTTACCAGTGTGTATTTACAACCGTTGCAGCAACTCAGGGTCACGTGATTGCCACTTGTGACCTTCCCAATTGGCTTCCAACTGGCAAAGTCAATAGAGGAAACCAGAATTTGTTTAATGACTTCCTGATTCACTTAAGTGCAGTGATTCACTTAACAGCCATGGGGAAAAAGGTCATAAAATCAACTGTGACTCACTTAACAACCGCCTTGCTTAAGAAGAGAAGTTCCGTTTCCGGTTGTCAGTATTTTTGATCCAATTTTGGGTGTAAGATACCTGATCTTATTTGGGCTTCATATCATAATTTAAATAGGACAGCAACTAAATTTCCTTTATCTTTTCTTCCTCCCCCCCCCCTTGATTTTATGAACAATTGTGAGTTCGGGTTTTTAACGGTAATCAAGTTCTTTTTTTAATAATAATACTGTCTCTTTATGTAAACATTAATTGATTGCCTGCTTTTAATTTAGGGCAAAAGGTAGCATTCATAATACAACGCCACCTTTGGATTATACAACACCTGTCTGAAAACCGTTTTTCCTTGGATTACAGCGTTCTGTAATTATCAGTTAAGCTTTTCAAAAATGAAAACAGCAATTTAAAAAAAACAGCATAGAAACAGTACAAAAACATAAATGGCAGTCATGAGTGCTTAGGAAGCTACCTTGCCGTATAAAAATTAAGAGATCAACACGATTACGATTAATGCCGTGATTAGAGAATGCAGCCATTTTAATTAAGAAAAAAAATCTTTAATTCAAACGAGGGCTGTCTGATTTCCCTTCTCTTGTTACCTTTGAACAGGTGCTGGGTGCACGTTACTGTCTGCTTGGCAAAGCGCCTTTATTTTAAAAAGTTTAAAAGTCCTTGAAATGCATGCAAATAAATGAAACCCCTTCTTTCCTATCCCAATTCAGCAGTGGCTGCCACTTCTGCGAGTTCCCTGATTTTTCCCATCTCTTCACCTTTGTCTTATTGTACAGATAGTCCTCAACTTACAATAGTTCGCTTACTGACCGTTTGAAGTTACACCGGCAATGAAAAAAAGTGACTTAACCGTTTTTTCACACTTAACGATTGTTGCAGCAACCCCCAGGGTCACGTGATCAAAATTCAGATGTTTGCCCAACCCACTTCACAGGGTTGTTGTTCTGGGGAAAAAGAGGGAGAGGAAGGTTATGTTTGCCACCTTGAGTTACTTCTAAAGTAATGAAGGTGGGATAAAAAAATCAAATAAATGATATAATTACGGCCGTTCCTTTTCTTACATGTGCTGCATATACAAAATACATAATAAAGTGAGTGGTCTTTAGCAGAGCTTTTCAATCAGTGGTATGGGTACCACCTGTGGTACATGGGCACCTGGCAGGTGGTACGCGACCATCCTAGAAAAATGGTAGCAGGGGAGGGGAATGAGCTGAACCGGTGGCAGCACCGCACAAGCCTGAGCGAGAGACGGCTGGAGCTGCAGGGCTGTCAGGGCTCAGCGGCAGCGCCAGGATCAGTGCCGCTTTCCAGCTGATTGGCGCTTCTTCGGGACTGTCAGGGCTCAGTGGAAGCGCCAGGATCAGCGCCAGGCTCCAGCTGGAGCTTAGCGCTGATCCTGGTGCTTCTGCTGAGCCCTGAAGAAGCACCAATCAGCTGGAAAGCAGCACTGATCCTGGCGCTTCTGCTGAGCCCAGAAGAAGCACCGATCAGCTGGAATGTTGCAGCCTCTCCAGGGTCTTGTGATTTACATTCAGATGCTTGGCAGCCGATTCATATTTATGACGGTCACAGTGTCCCAGGGTCATGTGAAGTGACCAAAACCTGCTGCAACCACCCAGCAGACGGGGGGGGGAATAAAAACCAAACACCCCCCCCACCCCAGCCCCGCTACCAATCCTCAACAGAAACGCTCACAACAATGAAAACCTCGGACAGGAGGAAGAGCGCCGCCGGGCGGGCAGGCAGGTGTCTTGCTCGGCTGTGGCTTGGGGGGCACTTTTTTCAGTGCCATTGTAACTTCGGACAGTCACTAAGCGGACTGTTGTAAGTCGAGGATTACCTGTACTTTATCACTTTTGTTTTTGGTCATCAAGTTTTTGACACCTTGCTAGGCGACTGGTGGTACTCAGATATTGCCATATCCTAAAAGTGGTACAATGGGTGAAAAGGCTGAAAAGCCCTGTTCTTTAGTGCTCTCTGTCCTTGGCTGTTTTCTTACAGATGTTTCATTACCCAAACATCTAACATATGTTGGATACTATCCAACGTAACCCAAATACCCAACACAAGCAACATCCTGAGTGCCAGAAGGCAGTGGGGTTTGCACTGATGACGTTATCTCCACAAGAAAACAACCAAGCTCAGAGAGCACCAAGGACCCCTCATTTCAACCCTACAAGCTACAAAAATTCTCCTTGATCGGTCTGTAATAAAGCAGCAGGTTTTCGATTGCAGGTTGCAGCCTTCCATCTTGACTTTTCTGCATCCCCTGGGGGATGTCTCTGGTTCCATCGCAAAAGCTGCACGTGCATTTAAAAAAAAACACACACACCAAAACCCTGTATGCTGGTGCTTCCTTTGTGGCCAATCTTTCTGTGATATTAAAGCAACGTAGATCAAAAAATAGGCCCTTGCTTGGCAGTTGCAGAAAAGTACGAAAAGCTCACCCTTTCCTTGCCGAAGAGCTCCAAGGAAGCTTCAGACGGTGGGTCGGGAGTCCTTGTTCATCAAACCACTGGCTTTCTCTTGCAGATGAACGAGAAGCGGTACAGAAGAAGACATTCACCAAATGGGTCAACTCTCACCTGGCCCGGGTCACCTGCCGCATCAGCGATCTGTACAGCGACCTGCGGGATGGACGCATGTTGCTGCGTCTTCTGGAAGTCCTCTCAGGGGAGCAACTGGTGAGTGTTGCGAAGGTTGGGGGGGGGGAAGCCAAAGCAGCCACCTCCTAAGACCGAAAAAAAAAAGTCTGCAAATTTAACTAAAAGAGGGGAAAAAAATAACATTTTTTTGGTTCGGCGGAGGAGGACATTTTGATGGATTTGGGGTCCAGCGTGCTCATCAGTCTGTCGTCAGAGGCGTTTAAGAGGGTCCTTGGTGCTCCCTAAACTTGCTTGTTTTCTTGCAGACATTTCTTTACCCAAACTAGGTAACATCAGTGCTAGTAAGGAGTGCAGTTTTCTGTCAGTTTATATTCTGATGCAGTGGCACTAGGGACCAGTTCTGTGGAAAGAGATTTTTCCATGGACCGGAGAGGGTGGGGTTTCGTGTGCTGCCTGCATCCCACGTATGGGGCTTCGCTTGTTTGCGCGGCCTGTTTTCTCGCGTGCTGCGGACCGGTGCTGTCATGGTTCCGACAGATGAAACTCTTCAAAGAACTCTGAGGCATTGTTTACCTTAAAGAATCTTTATTTGAGTAGCATGGCATCCGCACGTACGTGGTCGAAGCCGAAATCTGGATTCCCCTCCCCTAAACACATAGTATCAAAGCACAATTCCCTCCTCTAATTAACAGTCATAAATCACATTCTCCAATTGAAATGCAGACCTTCCCTCCAGTTCTCCAACCCGCCATTTCTTATCATCTCTTATTGCAAACAACCTTGAAAAGCACTCTACTAGGATGTTGTTATGTCTAACTAATTCCCATACACATTCTTCCTCCCCCCCCCCACAGTATCATCTAATTCTAACTCTAAAAGTAGCACACAAGTTAAGGGGAAATTGGCTGCATCTTCATATATTGTCAAAGCAAGAACGTCCGATGTTAGCAGCGTTGACAGGTGCTGGTCCACAGACCGGGAGTGAGGGACCCCTGTTCTAATGGCTTGCCCTGACAGTGTTGGCGAGGGTGGTCTTAGAGATTCTTTGATTGAGCTGTTTACTGTTGGCTTTTTTGGCAGTTTCTTGATTGGGGTGTTGTTTGTATTTAAATCACCAAGCATGGAACCTGTTTGTTTCCATCTGCTCATTTTAAAATCCAGAAGCTCTTCTCATTGACTTCCCCATTTAATTCAACTGTGACCTGTCCATCTCCTTCAGCTATCCAAAACCAGGGAGAGATAGACCTTGACTTACAACCGTTCATTTAGCAACCGTTTGAAATTAGAATTGCACTGCAAAAAAAATTATATCGCCAGTCCTCGTATTTATGACCCTGCTGTCATCTGCTCAAAATTCAGGCACTTGGCATCAAGCATGTATTTACAATGGCTGCAGTGTCCTGGGATCATGTGGCTGCCCTTGGTGATCTTCCCAGCCAGCTTCCCAAAGGCAAAATCAACTGGGACACTGGATTCGCTTAAAACAGCAAAGTGATTCACTTAACAACTGCAGTGATTCGCTTAACAATCGTGGCAAAAAGGTCATAAAACCAGGCACAGCTCCCAACACGATCACCTTGCTTAGCAATGGAAATTCTCGTCATAGTTGGGCCGAGGAGTAACTGCATCCAATTCAGAAATAATGCTTAAATGCAGCTGCTTTTTCAGTAAAGCCTTTTTTTCAGATTGAGAGTGGTCGTGGGTATGGAAGTTTTCACATCTTTCTGTGTCTCAGAGCATCCTTCTTCCTTCTTCTGGCAGCCTGCCAGAATCTTGGTGAATATCCTGCAGCTTTGCTTATCCAGTGAAAGTGAGGAAGGCTGCAAGGGCATGATGGCCAGGATTCCTGGCAAAATTATAAGATTTTCACAGCTGGAATTCTGGGAGTTGTAGTCCACCGGCCTGAGAGTTGCAGAGGTTGAGAAACACTCATCCCAGGCACTGGCGAAACTTATTATAAGATCTCCAAATAGCAAGAGCACTTAGACTTCTATACCACCCCATAGTGCGTTAGGGTGGCGTGGTGCTTTAGTGGTTAAGACGCTGGGTTTGTCGTCTGGAAAGCCGGCAGCCCAGGTTTGAGATCCAAGTATCACACAACGACGTGAGCTCCCATTTTTGCCCAGTTCCTGCCCACCTAGCAGTCTGAAAGCAAATATGGGTAGATAAATAGGTAGGACTTCGGTGGGAAAGTAACAGCGCTTTATCATGCTGGCCACATGACCGTGGAAATGTCTTTGGACAACACTGGCCCAGTGATCTTGAAACTGATACAACGTATAGTCGGCAACGACTCCTGGAGTAATAGCCACAGGGACTCCGTAGTGCATTACAGCACTCTCTGAGCAGTTTACAAATGCCAACATCTTGCCCCCAACAATCTTGGCCCTCATTCTACTGACCTCAGAAGGATGAATTGCTGAGTCAACCTTGAGCCTGTCAGGATTGAACTCCTGGCAGTGGGCAGAGTTAGCCTACAATGCTGCAGTCTAAACCACTGTGCCGAAATAGGAATAGGAATAAGAATAAGAGTAAGAATAGAATAAGAGAATACAGAAAGAATAGAATATGGAATGGAATGGAATGGAATAGAATAGAATAGAATAGAATAGAATAGAATAGAATAGAATTTGCACTTACTTATATACTGCTTTACAGTGCTTTCCAGCCCTCTCTAAGCGGTTTACAGAGTCAGCCTATATTGCCCCCAACAATCTGGGTCCTCATTTTACTGACCTCAGAAGGATGGAAGTCTGAGTCAACCTTGAGCCGGTCAGCATTGAACTCCTGGCTGTGGGCAGAGTGTAGCCTGCAATACTGCATCCCAACCACTGTGCCACCCGAGCTCCTATGCTTGACCCTCAAACCCATAAGGCACAAACTGTCTTGGATGATTTCCGATTGTACCATGTAGAAAAACGTGGCAAAACTGCCCTTTGCTGAGAAAACAACGGGATGGAGCCGGAGGCACCCCTCTCCCAGCTGGAATGGTAACCCCCCCCTCCCTTCCAGCAATCAAAAGTGCCACGCCGCTTAGGGATTCTAGGAGGGGGCAGTGCCAGCCTGCCCAGATCAGGCTGAGCTTCGAAAAGGCTGGGCCAGCTGGGTGGTGTTTCTCATCGCTTGCCACGTCTCTCTTTCCTCTCCTCCCAAGCCCGCCGCAGCCACCACCCACCTCGCTGGGAAAGCCGAACACCTGTTCCCCAGAATCCCATGCTTCGGCTCTCTTTCCAGCCGGGAGGGTAACAGCCTGTTCTAGCCCAAGCGAGGCAGAATTTCCAGTTTCCCTGTTGGCAGGCAGCAACCTACACCCTGCCTGGCAGCTTGGCAGGTGCTTCTGTCCTGGTGGCTGAATTATTATTATTATTTTTTGGGGGGGCTGGCGTGGCGGGGGAGGCGAGGAACAGGAAGATGCTGAAGCAGACTTGAAAATGTTAGAAGCGGGTAGAGAATTAGGCAGATTGCAAGAGGGACGTCTCCGACTGTCCCAAAGCTGCTTTTTCAGGAGGCAACTGGACTTTCTTGTGTGTGTGTTTTTTTTAAAAGACATTTCGCTTCTCATCCAAGAAGCTTCTTCAGCTCTGACTGGATGGTAGAGAGTATCTCTACTTTTTTGAATTGTTCTCTCTCTTCCTCCTAAAAGAAAACCCGCTCCCACCTCTCTAAAACCATGTCTTAGTATGTTTTAATTTTCTTAATTTTAAATCTGTTTTTATATTTATAATTGTTGGGTATATGTCTACAGGTACTCCTCAACCTACGGCCACAATTGAGCCCCACATTTCTGTTGTTCAGCTGAGACATTATTTAAGTCAGTTTTGCCCCATCTTACGACTTTTCTTGCCACCGTTGTTAAGCGAATCAACTGCAGTTTGTTAAAGTGAGTCACACGGCTGCTAAGTGAATATGGCTTCCCCGTGGATTTTGCTTGTCAGAAGGTTGCAAAAAGGGATCACGTGACCTTGAGACTCTGCAACCGTCATAAATACGAGTCAGTTGTCAAGCGGCCGAATTTTGATCACGTGATCCTGGGGAGGCTGCAATGGTTGTAAGTGTTAAAAATGGCCCTAAGTCATTTTTTTCCAGTGCTGTTGTAACTTTGAACAGTCACCAAATGAACGGTTGTAAGCTGAGGATTACCGGTACAAAGTGCATATAAATTCCTAGGTGCTATGCAAAATTAAGGAAGGTTTTAACCCAAGGATCAAGTAGTAGGTGCAAAGCACCTTAGGAAAGAAAAAAAATAAGGAGAGATCTTTGGGGTGAGAACATCTCAAGAATTTTGGTGAATCAGAGCAGTGGTCCAAGTGGAATCCTGTTTCAACCGGTTTCCCCACGACTTTTAGAAAAACTCAGAAATTGCCCCAAAGACCTCAAGTTGGTTCTCAGTTGCTGCTTTCCTGTTTTCTGACCTGTTCTAAACATCTAATATACCTGCATGAAGAACAATGGCTGACGTCTGTGAATGTGCGGGAGCCTTTTTTAAAGACTTCTGAGCTAGACTGGGAAACGGAAAAAAACCAGGATGCCGTAGCAAATCCCTTCGGCCTAAATGGGTGTGCCTTTGAAATGAGACAAGGGCCAAGCTTAAAGAAAACTTTTTATCTTAAACCAGTGGCCATTACCAGACCTGGTGGCTTTGAACTCCCAGCTACCTATAACAAAAATTCCTCTTCTTTTTGACCTTCCTGAATTGCTGACTGATGAAGTAAGCTAGTTTTGCTCTAGTGCCAGGGGTAGGTAACCTTGGCTCTTTTATGACTGGTGGACTTCAACTCCCAGAATTCCTGAGCCAGCATGGCTCAGCTTGGAAACCTCTCCCTTTCCCCTCAGCCTAGCCTAGCCTCTTACCCACATATCTATCTATCTATCTATCTATCTATCTATCTATCTATCTATCTATCTATCTATCTATCTATCTATCTATCTATCTATCTATCTATCTATCTATCTATCTATCTATCTATCTATCTATCTATCTATCTATCTATCATCTATCTATCTATCTATCATGACTTGTATGCTGCCCATCTTGCCTACAGGCGACTCTGGGCAACTTACAATGCATCAAGAGTAGGGTGAAAACTTAATGGCTGCATTCATAAAATACATCAATGCTTACTTTTAACTGGCTGGGTTGTTTTGTGTCAGCATGACTTCATATGTTATATCAACCCAATCCATTTGAATACTTTGTATTCCGGGGGAAAGTGAAACTCAATAAAATAGATCGATTCCATAACTGTCCTAATTAAGCCTTGCAATTTATTATCCTAGATTCAAGATTTGTCATGTCGGGTGAGCTCATTCCCCCCCCCGCCTTCCCCTCCCCATTCCTGTGAAGAATAGGGATGAATGGAGACTTGGCACTATTGCTTCGAAATAGAGGTAGTCCTTGACTTATCCCTACAATTGGGAATAGAATCACAAAGTGTGGTCTTTAAGCGAGTCGCCATGTGACTGGAACCATTTTTACCATAGTTGCTAAGTGAACCACACAGTCATTAAGTGAATGCAGCTTCCCCATTTACTTGCCTGGATCGTAAGTCGCTTTTCCCGAAGCCATAGCAACTTCAAACTGTGGTTAAATGAACAACTGTAAGTTGAGGACTGCCTGCAATTTCACTCCCACCTGGGAGAGCCCCAGACAGGTAATAGATTCGTAAGCAGGAGAAGCGGTTTGGAGAAAGGACCCCAGGAAGCCGAATTTAGTGGTTTGAGGCATAAACTGGACTCATTCAACCCTCCAAGGTGTCATGCTGTGGTTCAGTTTTGGCTTAGCTGGTTGGGCAAACGCAGTCTTATCATGCTTCTTCTGTAAACAAACTGTGGCTTAATTCCAGACCCCATTTGATGCACAGAGGAGGTCTCCGATTAGAATTTGCTGCTTTTTTGCAGGAGGAAAAATCACCCCCGAAGCTGAAGTGGAGTCTTCCATGGTAGCACCCCCCCCTACAAATCCCACTTTGGTTTCCTGTCTTTTTTTCCCCATGCCCTTTTCCTGAGTGGGATGCATTCACAAGCAACCCTCATTTTCTAAACTGGCCATCGTTTATCCTCTTGTTTTGCTTTTCTTGGGGGGGGGGGGGAGTTTTAACTGGAGAGGCAATCTTTTGTCATGCTCCAAATGGGTAGGGAGGGCTTCCAGAGGATAGGATAGGATAGGATAGGATAGGATAGGATAGGATAAGATAAGATAAGATAAGATAACCTTTATTGTCATTTTTTTTACCGTGGGCACAACGGCACACATCAAAAATGAAATTTAGTTGCCCGCTCTCAAAGTGAAACACATACATGACACACACCTAAACATACTATATACCACATATGTACAGACCCACACCCTTACATATGCATAACAAATAAATATTAAATACTGCCCATCTTGAATATATAACGGAAGGAGGAAGCTTGAGAGTTCCCAAGGTTAATGCTGTATGGAATTGAAACCATGGCTGAATCTGGATGTTCTGCTACGGATACCGTGAATCCTCCTCCCAGAAGGGAACAAGGAAAACAGGTCGTGGAGAGGATGTGTCGTGTCCCAGATAATCTTACGGACCCTGGTCAAGCAGCGCTTCTGTGCCATGTCCTGGATGGGAGGGAGGGGACTGCCAATGATCTTTTCGGCCATTCTCACCACTCTCTGCACCGCCTTCCTGTCTGAAGCAGGGATGCTTCCATTTGTAAGCCCAGACCTACCCACCCCGCCTTGTTCCACTTGTCTTGCATTTTTTCCTTTGCACAAAAGTTCTGGCAAGGAGGGAAACATGGAACAACTTACACATTAGCCTATATTCCAGCTTCAGGCGCCATTGCACAAACTAATCTAATGATCTTAAATGCATGATGGTGGTGATGGTGATAGTGATAGTGGTGATGATGGAAATAAAACATCAGCATTGAGCTCACAGAAGAATGTCGAATTGCTGCAAGCTGCAGCAATCCTGTGAGATTTTGATCGTTTTGTTTTTTTTAAATTATTACAAGTAGTTCTTGACTTACAATCACAATTGGGCCAGGCTTTCTGTTGCTAAGCAAGGTGGTTGTTAAGTGAGCCGCATCCAATTTTATGACCTTTTTGCCATGGTTATTAAGTGAATCACAACAGTTAAGTGAACCATGTGGCTGTTAAGCAAATCCAGCTTTTGTTTGAGAGCAAATGCAACAACATTTCATTTTAATGTATGCTGATTAGTATACATTTAAAATGACAATAAAGTTTCTATTCTATTCTACAATCTGTCTATTCTACTCTACTCTATTCTATATTCCAATATCTATTCTACTCTAGTCTAGTCTAGTCTATATTCCAATATCTATTCTATTCTATTCTATTCTATTCTATTCTATTCTATTCTATTCTATTCTATTCTATTCTATTCTATATTCCAATATCTATTCTACTCTACTCTACTCTACTCTACTCTACTCTACTCTACTCTACTCTACTCTACTCTATTCTATTCTTCCTCCATTGACTGTGCTTGTTGGGGAGGTTGCGATCATGTGATCCCTGTCATAAATACATGCCTGTTGCCAAGAGCCCAAATTTTGATCACGTGACTGTGGGGATGCTGCAATGGTTGTTAGGGCGAGGACCAGTTGTAAAGTCACTTTTTCCAGTGCTGCTGTAACTTTGAATAGTTGCTACATAAATTGTTGTAAGGTGAGGACTACCTAAAACCGTTTTTCCCACCTGGCAATTGGTGACTGGCAATGCATTTCCAAAGGCTGGGAATAACCCAACAGTGTTCTGTTATTGGTCCTGCTTTTAGCTCCCCAACTAGAAGGGTCAGAAGGCAGGCTAGGAAGTCCAAAGCTGACAGTTAAGGAGAGGATAAGGATTGGTTAGTCCCTTTCCTATTGACCTCCCAGAGGAGGAAATTCACTACTATTTCCTTCCCTTGTCATTTTCACGCAAACCGAGATGTCGCAGGCCCATTCGTGGGACGTGGTGCAATTTCTTTCGTCCGACTCCCCACACCTCTCTTCTCAACTCCCCATACCTGCTTGGGGCCTGCCAACTTTCCATCCACCTCCTTCTCCATTCCATTCCTTTCCACTGTGGTTTGCAAGCAGGGAAGGAATTCTTGGGCTGGGAGGAGCTGTCTCATCCACCCCTCCCTCCGGGTTTTTTTTTTTTTAAAAAAACCTCAGTGACAAGGCAGACCGAATTCTTCCGACAGCTCGGTCTGGGCTAGAGGTGGGAAGGCGGTTTGGCTGCCAGTTAAACCGGCTTCCTGGCTGGTGGAACCTGGTTGGCGAGACCGGATTGCAAGGCTGCGTTGGAAGTAGGGGATGGGTCAAACGGGAGAGCCACTTGGACTCGGGTCTCTTACTTCCTTAAGTGTGAGGAGGAAAGAAAAATCTGAAGAAAAAGCAAAACATCTGTGGTGGTGGTCTCGTTGTGGACAAAATCGGGGCTTGCTAAACCATAGAATCCTAGGGCTGGAAGGGGCCTTGGAGGTCTTCTAGTCCACCCCCCCTGCCCAAGGCAGGAGTTCTTACTGCATCCCAGACAAATGGCTGTCCCATTTTGTTCTTGAAGACCTCCATAGTCCTCCCCTCTACAGGTAGTCCTCGACTTACGACCACAACTGAGCCCAACATTTCTGTTACAAGCAAGAAAGTCATTAAGTGAGTTTTTTTGCCCCATTTTACAACCTTCCTTGCCACACTTGTTTAGTGAGCCACGGCAGTTGTTAAGCTAGTAACACAGTAAAGTGAATCTGGCTTCCCCGTTGACTTTGCTTGTCAGAAAGGTCACAAAAGGTGAGCCTGGAACCGTCATAAATACGAATCCATGGCTGAGTGTCTGCATTTTGATCACACGACCACGGGGATGCTACAGTGGTCGTAAGTGTGGAAAACGGTCCTTAGTTGCTTTTTTTTTTTTCCAGTGCCGTTGTCACTTTGAACAGTCACTAAAAGAACTGTTGTAAGTCGAGGCCTACCTGTGTATTTAACAGCCGGAAAACAAGTGAAACGCACAGAGACTGAATGTCTAGAAAAGCCGCCTTTGGAATTTAAACCGATCCAGGCGGCTGCTTTGCTTGTGTTGTTTGCACAACACGCCAACCCCTCCTTGACCCAGTTAAGCTTGTCTCGTGCAGAGGCCCTGTGTCTTCATCAGTATGCAAAATGCAGCCTCACGCCTCTTTTGTGAATGAACGGCTGTAGCTGGAGGTGCTCGCCGTATTTACTGATATATAATTTTATGATAGGCCACTCCACTTGGAACTGGCGCTGGGCAGCTTCCATTCCTGACTCCAGCAGTATGATTACAGCAATAAGGAATGATGCAGTATAATTCATTAGCTTCCAACTCTATTATTATTATTATGGATCATCGCACAGTCATTTTGTCCACCTATTGTTGTTGTTGTTATTATTATTATTGATCATCGCACAGTCAGCCAGATGTTCAGACTGGATTTGGCAGTAATAGCTCAGATTAGTGTCTTCTGCAAAGGTAAATGGTTAGAATACAGTATTGCAGGCTAACTCTGCCCACTGCCTAGAATTCGATCCTGACTGGCTCAAGGTTGACTCAGCCTTCCGTCCTTCCGAGGTGGGTAAAATGAGGACCCAGATTGTTGGGGGCAATATGCTGACTCTGTAAACCGCTTAGAGAGGGCTGTGAAGCACTATGAAGTGATATATAAGTCTAAGTGCTATTGCTGTTGTTAAATGTTGATTGGTCTTGTTAAAGCATATTGTGGGAATACAGTAGCCTTCATTTGCTGGAACAGACCAGCATGGCTATACATCTGAGACAGTTTTCTCAACCTTATCAACTTTTAAGAGATAGATAGATAGATAGATAGATAGATAGATAGATAGATAGATAGATGATAGATAGATAGATAGATAGATAGATAGATAGATAGATAGATAGATAGATAGATAGATAGATAGATTGATAGATAGATGATAGATAGATAGACAGACAGACAGACAGACAGACAGACAGACAGACAGACAGACAGACAGACTTCAGCTCCCAGAATTCACCAGCCAGCCATGCTGGTTAGGGAATTCTGGGAGTTGAAGTCCATCCATCTTAAAGCTTGCTGATGTTGAGAAACACTTAACTTGGAAAAGACTTTTCCAGGTGTATAAACAAGCTTAGTGAAATACAGAACACTTTTGACCCATCCTTAGGGGAAATTATAACCTGCTTTTTTCCCTTCTCCTCAGCCCAAGCCGACCAAGGGCCGAATGCGGATACACTGTCTGGAGAATGTGGACAAAGCCCTCCAGTTTTTAAAGGAACAGCGAGTCCACCTGGAAAACATGGGCTCCCACGATATTGTGGATGGCAACCACCGACTCACGCTGGGCCTCATCTGGACAATTATCCTCCGTTTCCAGGTATGTTCCAGAATGTTCTTTCTCTCCCCCCCCCCAATTCACGCTGAGGACATTCTGCAGGAAGAATAGAAGCCCAAAGATTGAAATGGAGGTTCTTGCTTTACTTTCATTTCAAAATCAAGTCTCTAGTTCTCATGATGGAAGAATAATGAAATGATCAGGGCGTGTGCCTAGCCTATGGGGTAAACGATTAAGGGGAAGTAGTTTTGAAATAATCTGAAGGATTGTCACACACCCGAGGGAGTGGATTTATTTTCTGTTTTTCCAGAGGGCAGGAACAAAACCAGTGTGTTAAAACTACAAAGAAGAAGTTTCAAGCTGCAAGGAAGAAGTATCAATTGTCAGCTTATGGGAGACTGCCCCCTAGCAAATAGTTAGACTAGGTGACCTCTTAAGATCCCTTCCACAATGTTGAGGGACAGAAGAACCTTTTTAAGCAGTTCCCTATTAAGGGAGGAGATTTACCATTGTTGCCCTCCTTTTATAATAAACGATGCAAAATAGCACACAAACAGCATCATCAATGCTGTCAATTCTTTCCCGGATTTGCGCTCGTTAAGCGAGATTAGGATGTTTTTCTTCATTTTTGCCTGGCGTGGTATTTTCCTGGACGTTGCAGGTTTTACATCGTTATTCCTTTAAAAGAAAAAGAAAAAAGATACATGCACTCACACTACTGACCGTGAGTGATTCTGATCAACTGAGGCTCTCTTTCGGTCTTTTCTTTGTAGATCCAAGATATCAGTGTGGAGACAGAGGATAACAAGGAGAAAAAGTCAGCAAAAGATGCACTCCTGCTTTGGTGTCAGATGAAAACAGCTGGGTAAGAGGATAAACAGGGCGATGCATGTAGGGCATTCTCTCCTTCCTGGCTAACACTTAACTGGGATTCCCCTGTCTTGCTTTTCATCAAGAATAAGTGATGTAGGAAGCCGGAGAAGAAGGGATCTAGCGTCAGGAAAAGGAGAGGCGTGCCAGAAGCTCTGGGAAATATTTCTAAGCAGGTTTTCTGAATTTGCTCAAGGCACCTTAGTGTTGGAACTATTTCAACAACAAAAAAAGAAGATGGTAAATGAGCTATCTTCCTTAATCTGTGCGGACTCACATTCCCAGAGTTCTTAGCAATGGCCAGGCTAGTTAAAACATTCTGAAAATTAAGAGTCCAGAAATCCCACCTCAAGGAAGACTGCTATAAGGACACTGCAAAACCAGTGTGTGAAAACTACGAGGAACAAGTTTCAAGCTGTAAGGAAGAAGTATCAGTTGCCAAAGACAACTTAAGCTGTGAGCGTGGTGCCTCACGAGATTAGAACGCTGGGCTGACTGTCGGCAGGCGAGCGTTCGAGATCTGGTTGCTGCCGCTGCAGGACAGGGTGAGCTCCTGTCACTCACTCCGACCTGGCAGTTCAAAAGCAGGTGACCGTGAGTAGATAGATGAGAAGCACTTTGGTGGGCATCGTTACGGGAGTGCGAAAGGAGTTCCCAATAGGGCAGTGGTGGCGAACCTATGGCACGGGTGCCAGAGGTGGCACTCAGAGCCCTCTCTGTGGGCACGCGCGCCCTCGCCCCAGTCCTAGGCCTTCAGCTGGGTTTTATAAAACCTTTTCGCTTTAGGCCTCCGCTGTCGTGTGCAAAAAAAAAAAAGAAAGGTTCAATCAATCAATCAATCAATTCCAACTTCTCGCGGGGGAAAAAAAAGATCTTGCACAGTTGGAATTGATTGATTGAACTTTTTAGTCCCACCCAGTCTGCCGTTACCACCGCAGCCACGCCCAGCCAATGGGCCACACCTACCCGGCACCCGACGATGCATAAGTGGGTTTTGGGTTGCACTTTGGGCACTCGGTCTCTAAAAAGTTCGCCATCACTGCAATAGGGCATCCCCTGGGCAACAGTGGAAAACCACCAGCAAAGCACTTTGGTGCTTCCGACACAGAGGTATAAGTAACTTAAGGTTAGGTTTTCTGGTTTACATTTGTTATAATGTGTCTCCAACCTTTGGAATTACTGGAAATCTGCAGTTATATTGCAGACGATCTCTATGGGTACATATGTGTGTGCAGTGTATATGTCTGTCTGTCTCTCTGTCTGACTATCCACATAAATAGGTTTTTTTAAATATAAATATTTCACTGGTCATCAGACCTTACTGGTTTTTCCAGTCAAAACGGTAAAGTCTTTGGGTGATTTTGCAAGACCTTAATGTGTTGTTGTTTTTTAAAAAAAAAAACTTTTTATGTAATTTTTAAAAAGAAAAATATTTACTTTGTATTTAATTCTAAACTCTGGGGATCTGGGGATCATATTTGCTACAATGTCTGCTGGGTTTATGTGATGCTCCTCAGAATTTCTGATGAATGAAATGGTCCGTGGGAGGAAAAAATTAGGGAACCCTGCCTTCGTGGAGAGATGAATGTTTATGGTAGAAATGAAGCAAAATGAGTAAAGGGGGTCATCTCTTCTGATCTCTTTACAGGTACCCAAATGTGAATGTCCACAACTTTACCACAAGCTGGAGAGATGGCCTGGCTTTCAACGCAATTGTCCACAAACACAGGTCATTTGTAATAATATAGATATACATATACATATACATATACATGTATTTTATTTATTTGTGTCATACCTTTGTTATTTTTACAAATAATTCAAGGTGACGATCAATACTCTCTCCTATTTTGCCCACAACCACTCTGTGAGATGGGTTGGACTGAGAGAGAAGGACTGGCCCAAAGTCACCCACCTGGCTTTCATGCCTAAGGCGGGACTAGAACTCACCGTCTCCTGGTGATTGGCTCAAAGTCACCCAGTCGGCTTTCATGCTTAAGGTGGGACGAGAATTCATCTCCCGGTGATTGGCCAAAAGTCAGCCAACTGGCTTTCATGCCTAAGGCGCGACTAGAACTCACCATCTCCTGGTGATTGGCTCAGAGCCAGCTGGGTGATGGAACTTGAACTCATGCCCCCCCCCCCACACTTTCTAGCCTGGTGCCTCAACCACTAGATCAAACTTTTTGAATTTGTGGTTCTCACCTAGAAAGTCACTCCTTCCATCTATCTGCATATATGTGTTTTCATCTCTGTGTCCTCAACAGGCCAGATCTGATAGACATTGATACCTTGAAGAAATGTAACGCACATTACAATCTCCAGAATGCCTTCAATGTGGCTGAAAAGGAGCTGGGCCTTACCAAACTCTTGGATCCTGAAGGTGGGTCCAGCTAGTTTCTTTTTCCCTGATTCTTTTGTTTGGATTGGATCTCTACTGCTTCCGGGGAGTGGTTGGGTCCTATTCTAGAGCAAATCGCTTCCAGCCTTAAGATGCAGCTAGTTATTCTGATACAGGCAGTACAGGAAGAAAGCAAATAATATTAAAATTGAATATATGTGCACCAAAAAAAAAGGAGAACCAGGATAGTTGCTTCCTTCCATATCTATTTGGCCTTTGAGATCCATCTGCCTCAGCTAGATGGGTCAACAGCTCGGGATGATAGGACTTCTGGTCCAAGATCTTTGAAAAGGTAGAAACTCCATATCTCTAGGTTCTAGGTTTCTCAATCTGGCCAATTTGAAAAGATGTGGACTTCAACTCCTAGAATTTCCTGGCCAGCTGAAAGTCCTTTTTAAGTGTTTCGTTAATCAGACACATGACAGCTTGGTTGGCTGAGGAATTCTGGGAACTGAAAGATCACACATCTCCAAGCTATCAAGATTGAGGAACACCGTTCAAGTCTTGTTTTGATTGACCTGTGAGGGATCAATGGAGAATATTAGGCCAATTTTGCAAGCTAAGTGGAGAATTTGCGCTGCATTGATTTAGCTAGCATTGCAGAGGAAGCAGATCCAGCTGAGTGGGAGAAAAAAAACCAATACATATTGCTCAGCATCACAATTTGAAAAATGCTCATCTTCTTCTGGAGGGTTGATCCAACAACATGCACCAAAGGCTGGTCCTGCCCAACCTGGCAAAAATGAGGATGGAAACGTAGACCTTCTGCCTGTTGAGCAGGTTCCAGTGCTGCTGGGCTGCTGCTGCTGCTACAGGTTTAGAAAACTATAGGAGATTTGGCAAGTTTTTTCATGCGGATAAGTAGAAAGTCTATCGTAGTCTTATGAGAAAGGTTTAGCAACTAGTTGCTTCTACATGGTGCTTGAGTGGAACCGGAAAGAATGAAGTATTAATCTTTGTTTCTGTCTTGCCGCCTTTTTTCTCCTTGGCTTCCCACCAGACGTGAATGTAGACCAACCTGATGAGAAATCCATCATCACTTATGTGGCCACCTACTACCACTATTTCTCTAAGATGAAGGCCTTGGCTGTGGAAGGGAAGCGGATTGGAAAGGTGCCAACCAGGGGGGCTGAGCAACTGAATGTGTGCGCGCCATATTGAGGGGTGGGGAACAGGAAATCCAGGGCAAACGCGAGCTGTAAGAGAGACATCATTTGGTGGGTTTCTGGTGGGTTACGTTTTGGGTGGGTTAAGCCACCAATTGTGGATCTTTAAAGCCTAGGTATACAAGTAGTACTTGACTTAACAACCATTCATTTAGCAACCAAAGTTACAATGCCACTGAAAAAAAAGTGACTTATGGCTGGTCCTCCCACTTACAACCGTTGCAGCATCCCCACGCTTGGCAATCTGCACGGATTTATGAAGATTGCAGCCTGCCAGGATCATGTGATCACCCTTTGTGGCCTTCCCCACCAGCAAAGTCAATGGGGGAAGCTGCATTTGCTTAATGGTCTGCATGATTCACTTAATGACTGCAGTGATTCACTAAACAACCATGCCCCCCCCCCAAAAAAAGAGGTCATAACGATCAGGTGTGACTCTCTCGACAACCACTATGCTTAGCCATGGAAGTTCTGGTCCCAATTGTTGTAAGTCAAGGACTATCTATACGTCTCCTAAAGGAGGTCTTCTCAAGGTCTGCCCAAAGCAACTGGATAACTCAGGTGTTGTTGGTTTTTTTTGGGTGGGGGGCAGGTACTGGACTATGCCATTGAAGCTGACAAGCTCATAGAGAAGTACGAGACCCTGGCGTCCGACCTTCTGCAGTGGATTGAGCAGACCATCTTGACCTTGAATGACCGGAAGCTGGCTAACTGCCTGAGTGGAGTGCAGAACCAGCTGCAGGCTTTTAATACCTACCGCACCGTGGAGAAGCCACCCAAGTAAGTGTCAACAGGTTTGTTGGATATGCTCTTGCTCCTATGGGGGGCTGTCCAGAAATATGATTTTCCTAAAATCCATAGGGCAGTGATGGCGAACCTTTTAGAGACCGAGTGCCCAAAAACTGCCCTGCCCCTCCCGCCTCCACCCCACCCCCCCACAGGGCCACGCACCGCCTCCACGGCCCGCCGCAGCAGATCGCCCAGGCGGCCCAACAGCACCATGGGGGCCATGGGGGCATGAGGGCGGAGTCTTGCCCGGCTGCCATATCCTTGGCTGCGCTACTCCACGCAAGCCGCGCCCGGGGGCGACTCTCCTCCGGGGTGTGTGTGCTGGTGAGTAGGGGGCCACGCGGGGAGGTGGGGCTGGGGTGATAGCGCGTGTGCCCACAGAGAGGGCTCTGAGTGCCGCCTCTGGCACGCGTGCCATAGGTTCGCCACCACTGCCCTAGGGTCTCACGCCAGGAGAGATGGAGAGGCCTGTGTTAAGCAGCTGCCTGCGTTTAGAAATGTGCATGTTTACACCTTAGCTGTGTGTTTTTTTTAGTTAACAATTATTAACTATTTTTTTTTTATTTCACGCTTAGATTCACGGAGAAGGGGAATCTCGAAGTTCTGCTCTTCACCATCCAGAGTAAAATGAGAGCCAACAATCAGAAAGTTTACACACCGCGGGAAGGCAGGCTCATTTCTGACATCAACAAGGTGAGATAGTCCATTTGAAAAGGAGCCTACGCNAACCAAGGGGATGGTCGAGATCCACGTCGGGTCAGAGGCCGCAGAGGCACGACTCGGTCCAATGCTGCGGCGGCAGTTGTCTCCCAGGCCGCCGCCTGATTTTCCGCCGAGTCGTGGACTAGATCCTCCGGATATGGCCCAAGCTCCATCAGGAACCTCTCAGGGTCCATCAGTCGCCTGGGACGGAACCATCTAGGTTGACTTAACAACCATTCATTTAGCAACCAAAGTTACAATGCCACTGAAAAAAAAGTGACTTATGGCTGGTCCTCCCACTTACAACCGTTGCAGCATCCCCACGCTTGGCAATCTGCACGGATTTATGAAGATTGCAGCCTGCCAGGATCACGCGATCACCCTTTGTGGCCTTCCCCACCAGCAAAGTCAATGGGGGAAGCTGCATTTGCTTAATGGTCTGCATGATTCACTTAATGACTGCAGTGATTCACTAAACAACCATGGCCCAAAAAAAAAAAAGAGGTCATAACGATCAGGTGTGACTCTCTCGACAACCACTATGCTTAGCCATGGAAGTTCTGGTCCCAATTGTTGTAAGTCAAGGACTATCTATACGTCTCCTAAAGGAGGTCTTCTCAAGGTCTGCCCAAAGCAACTGGATAACTCAGGTGTTGTTGGTTTTTTTTGGGTGGGGGGCAGGTACTGGACTATGCCATTGAAGCTGACAAGCTCATAGAGAAGTACGAGACCCTGGCGTCCGACCTTCTGCAGTGGATTGAGCAGACCATCTTGACCTTGAATGACCGGAAGCTGGCTAACTGCCTGAGTGGAGTGCAGAACCAGCTGCAGGCTTTTAATACCTATCGCACCGTGGAGAAGCCACCCAAGTAAGTGTCAACAGGTTTGTTGGATATGCTCTTGCTCCTATGGGGGGCTGTCCAGAAATATGATTTTCCTAAAATCCATAGGGCAGTGATGGCGAACCTTTTAGAGACCGAGTGCCCAAAAACTGCCCTGCCCCTCCCGCCTCCACCCCACCCCACCACAGGGCCACGCACTGCCTCCA
Organism: Protobothrops mucrosquamatus; assembly: GCF_001527695.2. Lineage (NCBI taxonomy): Eukaryota > Metazoa > Chordata > Lepidosauria > Squamata > Viperidae > Protobothrops > Protobothrops mucrosquamatus. The sequence goes on along the minus strand of NW_015386917.1, from coordinate 244,211 downwards.
CGGCCCGCCACAGCAGATCGCCCAGGCGGCCCAACAGCACCATGGGGGCCATGGGGGCATGAGGGCGGAGTCTTGCCCGGCTGCCATATCCTTGGCTGCGCTACTCCACGCAAGCCGCGCCCGGGGGCGACTCTCCTCCGGGGTGTGTGTGCTGGTGAGTAGGGGGCCACGCGGGGAGGTGGGGCTGGGGTGATAGCGCGTGTGCCCACAGAGAGGGCTCTGAGTGCCGCCTCTGGCACGCGTGCCATAGGTTCGCCACCACTGCCCTAGGGTCTCACGCCAGGAGAGATGGAGAGGCCTGTGTTAAGCAGCTGCCTGCGTTTAGAAATGTGCATGTTTACACCTTAGCTGTGTGGTTTTTTTAGTTAACAATTATTAACTATTTTTTTTTTATTTCACGCTTAGATTCACGGAGAAGGGGAATCTCGAAGTTCTGCTCTTCACCATCCAGAGTAAAATGAGAGCCAACAATCAGAAAGTTTACACACCGCGGGAAGGCAGGCTCATTTCTGACATCAACAAGGTGAGATAGTCCATTTGAAAAGGAGCCTACGCTGTCAACCGCCTTCAGGGGTGGGAGGGCTGTATTTCTCACTCAGCCAACCAGATTCCGGCTGCATTTGCACTTTGCGCTAGCAGGCATGGTGTGGTTTTGTTTTGTTTGGTTAGGTTAGTGAACCCAGCCCTGGGAGGTTGTAAACCATCTTTTATGACTTAATAAAAAGTATATGAGCCTCTCTTGTTATCCATCCTGCCTTTTATTGCCTCTTGTAGGCCGGTCTTTAGAAAAATCACAATATATTCTGATGGATCCCTTGGCGTATTTTCTCAGAAACTGCCACCCTGATTTTCATTTGAAAGACAATGGCAGCCCGTTAAACAAATAAACAAAAGCAAATATTACTAATAGGGGGGAGTTCCAAGAATACCTTAAAAACCAAGAGCCAGTGCTTCTGGATTCCAGTGGAAGCTATCAGCTAATCATGATTAATGATTAATCCACTCTTGGAAATCTGGGTTATAGTTAAGGCCAAGACAGGAGGCTGTAATTTTAACTTGGTTTTGAAAACAGGGCTTCTAAGCATGTCAAATGTCCTTTGTCCCTGTGATGCCATTATGAGATGCCACATGAAATCCTGGCGCTTTGAAACCTTCCCTTTTCTTCACCCATTTATTTCCAATAAATAAATTATTTTCTCTCTCCACCGAACGGTCCGCAGGGTTGGGAGCGTCTGGAAAAGGCAGAACACGAGCGGGAGCTGGCCTTGCGCAATGAATTGATTCGACAAGAGAAACTGGAACAACTGACAGCTCGCTTTGACCGCAAAGCAGCCATGCGTGAAACTTGGCTGAGTGAAAACCAGCGCCTCGTCTCCCAGGTCAGTCCTGAAGGGAAAGATCTACCTGGCCCCAATGGCAGGTGAAAACCTCACCTGGGATATTCCCTGAGATTTCACAGGGAATTCTGAATTCCACTTTGCACCACGGTGGGTTGATCCCAAGTGGATAGACTTCACCTGCCTGTTCTTGTGGCCAACTTTTAACCAGAGCGAGACAGCTGGGAACATCTTAATGTCAAGACTTCATTTCTAGTGCTGGGATGGAGATTGCAGTGTCTCTGATAACTTTCTGATCTTACTCGGAAGTGAAATTGCATTGTGTATCTTAAACGTTTCTGTGTAGGGAACAGGCAGAAAAATCTCTTGGGATTGTTTGACATTTGATGGCCAGAAAGACGAAGCAGTTCCACAAAGCACAATAGCCTTGTTTGTGGGCAGGGGGTATGTGTCACTTTAATTAAAGGTTCCCTCCCCTTCATAAAAGCCCACCAAACATTTTATACTTCCCAGCTCTTATTCATCCCTCACATAGCATCCTGCTTATTGATCTCCTTGCTATCCCACATCCGACTATTGATCTAGTTGGATGTGGGACAGACAGAGAGGCAGTTTGGTCTAGTGGTTAAGCTGCTGGATTAGAAACTAGGAGACTGTGAGTTCTGGTCCTGTTTTAGGAATGAAAGCCAGCTGAGTGATTTGGGCCAATGACCAAGAAGACTATGAATTCTAGTCCCGCTTTAGGCACGAAAGCGGCTGTCTGACTTTGGGCCAATCACCAGGAGATGGCGAGTTCTAGTCCTGCCTTAGCACAAAAAACCAGCTGGGTGACTTTGGCCCAATTACCAGGAGATGATGAGTTCTAGTCCCACCTTAGACATGAAAGCTGGCTGCATGACACTGGGCCAATCACTCCCTCTCAGCCCAATGCACCTCACAGGGGCATTTTTGTGAGGAAAATAGGAGGAGAAAGGTATCGGATATATTTGCTGCCATGAGTTATTTCTAAAAATAACAAAGGCAGGATATGAATAAATAAATACCTTGCCTGAAGGATGATAACCCATTCTCTGCCCTCTCCCCCCTCTCCCCCCCCAAACCTGCAGGATAACTTTGGCTCAGATATTTCAGCAGTGGAGGCTGCCGTACGCAAACACGAAGCCATCGAGACAGACATTGTGGCTTACAACGAGCGTGTGACGGCCGTGACTGCCGTGGCCGATGAGTTGGAGGCAGAGGGCTACCATGACATCAAGCGGGTGCTGGCACGCAAGAATAACGTGGTGCGGCTCTGGGACTACCTCCGCGAACTGGTGGCCACGCGCCGCGAACGCCTCCTGCTCCACTTTGAGCTGCAGAAGATGCTTCAGGACTTGACCTACCTCATGGATTGGTTGGAAGAAATGAAGGTAAGCAGGCCAGAAGATTGATGGAGGAGGAGGAGAAGAAGGTCTAGGAAATGGTCCTTGAGGAGTCGTATCAATCATTTTAACTTGGATTACAAAAACCACCATAACCAAACAGGAATCTGTTTGCTCCAATTTAATCCAGTTCAGGGGTTTACCGACATAGATAGTCCTCAACTTACAATTACAATTGAGCCCAAAATGTCTGTTTGTTAAGCAAGACTATTTTTAAGTGGATGGATGGAAACTAACCAAGGAGAGAAGCAACCTAGAACTAAGGAGAAATTTCCCGACAGAACAATTAACCAGTGGAACAACCTGCCTCCAGAAGTTGTGAATGCTCCAACACTGGAAGTTTTTAAGAACGGGTTGGACAACCATTTGTCTAAAATAGGAGGTCCCCAAGATTTTGGGCACCAGGGACCGGTTCCGTGGAGAAAGGTTTTTCCGCAGACCTGAAAGTGTGGTTTTGTGTGCTGCTTGCATCCCATGGATGGGGCTTTGCTTGTTTGTGCAGACCGGTTGCTGGCATGCTGTGGCCCGTACCGGTCCATGGACCGGGGGTTTGGGACCCCTGGACTAGAAGACTTCCAAAGTCCCATGCAATTCTGTTATTATTATTGAGTTTTATGACTTTTCTTGCCACAAGCAAATCACTACAGTCATTAGTAACACGATTGTAAAGTGAATCTGGCTTTTCCATTGACTTTGCTTGTCAGAAGGTCCCAAAAGGTCACAAAATGAGCCCAGGACACTACGACTATTGTAAATATGAGCCAGTTGCCAGGTGGCCAAATTTTGATCATGTGACTGTGGGGTACTGCAACAGTCATAAATGTGAAAAATGGTGACAGGTCCCTTTTTTTCAGTGCTGTTGTAACTCTTAAAGGTCACTAAATGAAAGGTTGTAAGTCGAGGACTTCCTATAGATAGCTGTCATACTATCAGACTGTCAAATCTCAGCTTTCCCCAAGATCTCACATTTTCTGTTCTGGGAGAATGGCGGTCCCTTGAGAGTTTTGCATTGTCATCCGAAATCTCGGACGAACGCCGTGCAAGAAAAGCAAAGCCTTGCAAAATTGAGAGCAGGTTTTAAATTTAAACAATTTAATTACCTTGTTAATTTTTAAAAAAATGGTAATTTGGAAGTTAGGCAGATGTATTGGGAATGGATGAAAAAATTGACAAGGAGACAATATTCAGGATCCAATCTGGATCTGTCACCGGGAACTTTCTCTCTAGCCTAAACTTCCCTCTAGCTAGAGAGAGGATCCCTGAAGATCAGACTCCAGGAAGAGTCCGAAAACTCAGAAGACAAAGCCTCTGGTCCCGTTGACCGACCCAGATTGGATCCTGCAACGTTCTCCGGAGACACGTATATTCGCCTTCATTTGTGAGACAATATTCAGGAAGTCCTTCACTTACAACCATTCGTTTAGCGGCTGTTTGAAGTTACAATGGCATTGAAAAAAGTGACTTATGACCAGTCCTCACACAGGCGTCACAATATTGCTACATTCATATGATCAAAATTCCTATGCTTGGCAACCGGCGTGTAATTTCGATGCTTGCAGCATCTGGGGGGGGGGGGTCATGTGATCACCATTTGTGACCTCCCCAGCCAGCTTCCCGACCATCAAAGTCAGTGGGGGAAGGTATGATTCACTTAACAACTTAAATGATGGCAAAAAATAAGGTTGTAAAATTGGACACAGCTCACTTAAACAACCTCCTTCATTAGCAATGGGAATTTGGGTCCGAGCTGATCATAAGTTGAGAACTACCTAGAGATCAGTGATGGCGAACCTTTTAGAGACCGAGTGCCCAAACTGCAACCCAAAACCCACTTATGCATCGTTGGGTGCCGGGTGGGTGTGGCCCATTGGGTGGGCGTGACCCATTGGGTGGGCGTGGGCTGCGGTGGTAACGGCAGACTGGGTGAGACTAAAAAGTTCAATCAATCAATTCCAACTTTGCGAGATCTTGTTTTTCCCCGTGAGAAGTTGAAATTTATTTATTGATTGAACCTTTTTTTTTTTTTGCACATGGCGTTGGAGGCCTAAAGCGAAAAGGTTTTATAAAACCCAGCTGAAGGCCTAGGACTGGGGCGACGGCGCGCGTGCCCACAGGGAGGGCTCTGAGTGCCGCCTCTGGCACCCGTGCCATAGGTTCGCCACCACTGCCCTATATGCCACCACACTCTTGGCTAGAGAGGTCTTTTCCCGTTTCCAGAAGTATAAATGGGAAAACCAAATATACACGAGACACCTGTTTGGCGTCTACCCTGAAAAATATGTACTGTACGTAGACACGTAATAAAAATAAAGAGATGTTCTCTGATCTATTGAAGTGTTTTCTTGTAGGGTCGCCTCCAATCTCAGGACTTTGGGAAACATTTGCATGGTGTGGAGGACCTCCTTCAGATCCACGCTCTGGTGGAAGCTGACATTGCTGCCCAGGCCGAACGGGTAAAAGCCATCTGTGCTGCGGCTCAGCGTTCTGCCACTCCAGGAGAAGGTGCTAACCTTTAAACAATTTTAAAATTAAGAGGCGTACATAATTGCAATCCAGGTGTTATCGTTCACTGCCAATAATACATTAGGACAGGGGTGTCCAGCTTTGACAAAGTTAAGACTTGTGGACTTCAAGTTCCAAAATTTCTGGGACTTGAAGTCCACAAGTCTTAACCTTGTCAAGGTTGGACTTCCCTGCATTAGGACTTCAGTTCTCTCTGTTGTCCACAGAAATCAGTTGTAACCCCAGCTAGATTGTCTCCTTTGTCTGTATCTCTGAACTCCAGGCTTTTAGGCTGAATTCATAGAATCCCATCCCTTTTATTTGTAAACCATCCAGAGCCATTTAGGTGTAAAAAAACGGATGAATTAATCGATAAAATGCAGATTGTCCTTGACTTACAACCATTCGTTTAGCCACAGTCCAAAGACAGAACGGCACCGGAGGAAAAGTGAGCTACGACCAGTCCTCGCACTTATGACTGTCACAGCACCCCGTGGTCACGTGATCACAATTCAATTGCTTGGCAGCCAGCATCTATTTACGGTAGCTGCAGCATCCCAGGGTCACGTGACTACCATTGGCAACCTTCCCAGCCAGCACCCAATCCCCAAAGTCAATCGGGGAGGCCGAATTCGCTTAACCACCGCCTGAATTCGTTTAACAACTGCAGTGATTCACGTAAGAACCGTGAGAGGAAAGGTTGCAAAACCAGGTGCTACTCGCTTAGAAACCGTCTTGCTTAGCCACAGAAATTCTGGTCACTACTTGTGGTTGTAAGCCAAGATTACCTGCAGATACCTTGGTTAATGAGGTAAGGCATTTGCAGCTGTGCAGACTAAAACCAGCTCAGCCCGTTGTGCGAATGCAGGGACTTTAGACTTTTACTGAGTGTCGGGCGAACCCATCCCTGAGATCAATTTTCTGTCCCCGCAGGATACAAACCCTGTGATCCCCACCTGGTCCAAGAGCGAGTGGCAACGCTGAACCGGTGCTATCAGGAACTGGTGGCCTTGGCCGCCCAACGCCGGGCCAAGCTGGAGGAGTCGCGCCGCCTCTGGAAGTTCTTCTGGGACATGGGGGAGGAGGAGGCCTGGATCCGCGAACAGAGCCAGATCCTCTCCTCCGATGACTTCGGCAAGGACTTGACCAGCGTGCTGCGCCTTACCAGCAAGCACAACGCTTTCCGCGACGAGATGACGGGCCGGGCCGGGCCGTTGCAGCAGAGCATTGCCGAGGGTCGCCAGCTGGTGGCCGAGGGCCACTTTGGAGCTACCGAGGTGGCCGAGCGCATCCAGGAAATTGAAGAGCAGTGGGAACAGCTGGAGACCCTGTCAAGCGAGCGGGAACGGCGTCTTCTCCAAGCCTCCAACCTTTATCAGTTCCAGGCCGACGCCAACGACATGGAGGCCTGGTTGCTGGACACTCTCCGCTTGGTCTCCAGCTCCGACATGGGCCACGACGAATACTCGACCCAGAGCCTGGTCAAGAAGCACAAGGACGTGGAGGAAGAGATTCACAACCACCGGCCGGCCCTGGATGCCCTCCACGAGCAGGCCCGCAGCTTGCCCCCCAACTTTGCCCATTCCCCGGAAGTGGACGGGCGCTTGCCCGCCCTGGAGCAGCGCTACGAAGAACTGGTGGATCTGGCCGAGCATCGCAAACAGGCCCTGCAGGACGCGCTTAACCTGTACAAGATGTTCAGCGAGGCCGACGCTTGCAGCCTTTGGATCAGCGAGAGGGAGTACTGGATCGAAACGATGGACGTGCCGGAGAGATTGGAAGATCTGGAAGTGGTGCAGCAAAGGTACGTGGTGCCCCCTTTTCCCAAGGTGCACCTGGCCCTTCTTTTGCTGGCCAAGGGCTGCAGTTAACATTGTGGGGGAGCAGCAGGCTGCAAGTGAGGACAGAGGGGCAGGAGTGGAGTTTTGGAGGACGTCTGGGGAAGGGGGAGGACTTCGATTTGTTTTTATTTCCTTAATTGTTTTTATTTACTAATTTATCCCATCGTCATTATTTTTACGCATAAGCCAAGGTGTCAAACGTATCTAAAGCTTTCTCCTCCTATTTTCCTCCCAACAACAGTCTTGTGAAGTAGATTGGGATGAGAATGAGCGACTGGCCCAGAGTCACCCAGCTAGTCCTAAAGTGGGACTAGAACTCACTGTCTCCTGGTGACTGGCCCAAAGTCACCCAGGCGGCTTTCATACCTAAGGTGAGACTTGAACTCACCGTCTCCTAGTGAATGGACCAAAGTCACCAGGTTGGCTTTTATTCCTAAGGTGGGACTAGAACTTACTGTCTCCTAGTGAGTGGCCCAAAGTCACCCAGTTGGCTTGTATGCCAAAGGCGGGACTGAAACTTACTATCTCCTGGTTTCTAAACTGGTGCCTTAATCACTAGAGACCAAACTCACTCTTTCTTACCTTTTTTTTTTCTTAATCATGATATGCCTATTTTAAGGATTAAAGTACAGTTTCCATCTGTTTCCTCACATTCCAAAGGCAGGAAGCAGGGCCATCTGTTTTCAGTCATCTTAGCTAGAAAGATCGCTTTAAGGTTTATAAAAAAAAAAGACAGAGGTTTGTATGCAGATCTGGGATCACAAGTTATCTTCTAGATTGGAGAGACAGGTTCCTTATTAAGCATTTTTTGGGGGGGACACTGAATCCTTCAGAAAGGAGAGTGATGCTTTATTTCAAAGATGGCCTTCAGACTACAAAGATACCTTCTTCTGCCTATTTTCCCCATAATAACAACCTTATGAGTAACAGGTGAGTAATAGCCTTATGGGTTGAGAGAGAGGGGCTGATTTTCATAGCTGAGGTCGGACTTGAACACCCAGTCTCCTGGTTTCCAACTTTGTGCCTTAACCAGTAGACCAAGCTTAACCACTAGACCAGGGGTAGGCAACCTTGGCTCTTTTATGACTCGTGGACTTCAACTCCCAGAATTCCTGAGCCAGCCATGCTGAGGGGAAAGAGAGAGGTTTCCATGCTGGCTCAGGAATTCTGGGAGTTGAAGTCCACCAGTCATGAGGGGTCCATAGTTCCCCATGTTGGCTGAGGAATTCTGGGAGTTGAAGTCCACCAGTCATAAAAGAGCCAAGGTTGCCTACCCCTGCACTAGACCAACCTTCCTCAGTATATGAGGAAGCCAAGGAGAGGATGATCTTGATCCTTTGCTATTAAATGAAATGTAGATTTTCTCTTTTAGGGAGACCCACCTGTTTACATCAGTGTTTCTGATTTAATATTGGTCAGTCCAGTGCTACCATAGCAAGACTCTAATTAGGACAGGAAAGCTAGTCTTCTGCCAGTTTTCAGTGGGTTCTACCCCTTAATGTTACCTTGCTACTCTCTTCCATAAAGTAACAAAGTTTGGGCAGACATTCCTTTTTTAAACTTTCTCCTGGTCCCCATCTCTATTTTACCCTTCAACGTAGAATACAAAATCTATGTTGCCCAGAATCAAATGCTGATTTAGACTTCAGCCCTCCACCATGTTATTTTTCCCCCAGAATGCTGCTAAGAAAGCTAAGCATTCTGGGTTTACAAAGATCGGTGGATAGATGGCCACCTTGCTTGGCACTGGGCTTCTGAATGACACAGGCCCAGCTTAAAAAAAAAAAAGAATCAATAAACCAAGTGGAGAAATTGAAAATTAAAACGGGAACAAGATCCTAATCGTATTTGGGAGTTCAGGAACCAAGTGTCCCTCCCTACATGTTGTTCAGCATGCCAGGGATCAGTGCCAAACCCTTAGGGAAGTATTAATTCACAGATTTTCTATTCTGCTCCGTCCTAGCCCTGCAGCCAGGAAAGCAGGTGCCCTGCTGTCGGCTATTTCCACTGTCTTTTTTGTCGCCGCCGTTTTTAAATTACGAAAAGCTAAAACGATGCTCTTCGTTGGGCAGCTGTATAGGGAGTCCCTGACTTACGACCACCTTGGGAGCAGACTTTCCATTGTGAAGAAAAGCGGCTGTTAAATGAGTCACACTTAATTTTACGACCCTTTCCCCCCTGCCATGGTTAAGCTTATCTCTGCCGCTGTTAAGTGAAACATGTCATTGAGTGAATCTAGCTTTCCCCATTGACTTTGCTTGTTGGAAGCTGGCTGGGAAAGCCACAAGTGGGGATCGCGTGACCCCCCGGACTCTGCAGCCCTCCTAAATACGTGCTGGTGGCCGAGCGGCCAAATTTTGATCGCGTGGGGAGGCTGCGGTGGTTGTAAGCGCGAGGACCGCTTGTAAGTCCCTTTCTATAGCGCCGCGGCAACTTCCACTAAACGAGTGGTTGTAATCCGAGGACTACCTGGGGTTGAAAATAACAGACAGAACTTTATTCCTGCTGTGAGGCAGAGCTAGAAGGCTAGAAGGCTCCTTCTCACGCTTCTCTTCTCCTTTGTTTCCTGGCGACTCAGGTTTGAGACCCTGGAGCCAGAAATGAACAACCTGGCCTCTCGAATCGCGGCCGTGAACGAGATTGCAAGCCAGCTTTTGGGCGCCGATCACAGGAACAAGGAAAGCATTCAAGCCACCCAGGAGAAGCTCAATAGCCGGTAAGTGCCCAGAGGTACAAGAGGAGGGATGGAGTCCAGGCAAGGAGAGGAGCCATCGACTCGGTGCAGTGGAACGGGGCAAAATCAGCCACTGCGAACTTCAAAGGAAGCCAAAAGCTTCTAACGCTTTGCCCCACCTGCCTTATTAAACTTTCTCAAGGGTTTTAATTAAAAGAGATGAAGGGGGAAGCTGGCATGTTGTAAAGCAGAGCAGCAGCTTTCAGCGATTTCCAACCCACCCCACCCACCCACCCACCCACCCCCGCGCGCCAATTTGCTGGCTGTGGATCCCCGAGGCATTCTCAGAAAAAATAGAAATGGAGAGTGGAGGCCGAAACTGCCTGTTCTCCTGCCCAGAAAATAAGAATAAGATACAACTGTAAAAAAACATCCTCAAGAGTTGGGGACTTTGGTGCTCTCTGAGCTCAGTGGTTTTCTTGCAGATGTTGCGTGACCTAACTAGGTAACATCATCAGTATTGGAAAGGGAGGGTTTTTTTCTGTACACCAGTGGCCCCCTAATCTTTTTGAGACCAGGGACCGGTTTGGGGGGAAACAGTTTATCCATGGAGTGGCAGCAGAGGGGGGGGATGGTTTTACGTGCCATCTATATCTCGTGCATGTGGAGATGAAGCTTCGCTTGCTTGTGCAGACAGGTTCCTAACAGGCTGTGGACCAGTACCTATTCGCAGCCTGGGGGGGGCTTGAATGCTCTTTGTTGTTGTTGTTAGTTGCGAAGTCGTGTCCGACCCATTGCGACCCCATGGACAACGTCCCTCCAGGCCTTCCTGTCCTCTACCATCTTCTGGAGTCCATTGAAGCTCACGCCTCCTGCTTCAGGGACTCCATCCAGCCACCTCATTCTCTGTCGTCCCCTTCTTCTCTTGCCCTCCATCTTTCCCAGCATCAGCTCTTCTCCAGTGAGTCCTTCCTTCTCATTAGGTGGCCAAAGGACTTGAGTTTCAACTTCAGGATCTGGCCTTCTAAAGAGCAGTCGGGGTTGATCTCCTCTAGGACTGACCGGTTTGATCGCCTTGCAGTCCAGGGGACTCCCAGGAGTCTTGTCCAGCACCAGAGTTCAAAGGCCTCCATTCTTTGGCGCTCAGCCTTTCTTATGGTCCAACTTTCACAGCCCTACATTGCAACTGGGAAAACCATGGCTCTACGCCATTCAAAGGAGATAATTAGAAATACATTTGGAATTTTAAGACTGTACCACTAGAGGAGAATATTTGTGGCTCAGGATGTAACTGTAGGGTCCTCGGTGCTCTCTGAGCTTGGTTCTTTTCTTGCAGACATTTCATTACCCAACTAGGTAACATCATCAGTGCTAGAAAGGAGTGGGGTTTGCTCTCTGTTTATATACTACTAGTTGGTGGGAGCGGTCCCACTTCTTTTTCTCTTCTGTCAGCGCACGCTGAAGGGTAAAAGATGTGATGGGGGCATCGTTACTTATTTACTTGTCAGACAGTCGATATTTTCATATCTGGGCATCCATCGTGGCTGCCAATTTGTGAGAGGGCCCACAACCTGCTTTTTAAAGTTTCAAAAGATTGGGGAACACCCCAAGACTTGTGGACTTCAACTCCCCAGAATTCCTCAGCCAGCCCTCTGGCGTCTCCTTAGAACTCCTGTGTGTCAACGCTGCAAATACTTGTCAAAGCAAATGCTTGTCAAAGCAAGAATATACAGTATTTGCAGCGTTGACATCGTGCTTTCCTGTTTCCAGGTGGCAGCAGTTCCAGTCCTTGGCGAGCCAAAAGAAGGAGGCTTTGACCTCGGCCCTCAGCATCCAGAACTACTTCTTGGAGTGCAACGAAACCAAGGCCTGGATGCGGGAGAAAACCAAGGTGATCGAATCGACCCAAGGCCTGGGCAACGACCTGGCAGGGGTGATGGCTCTGCAGCGCAAGCTGGCCGGCATGGAGCGGGATCTGGAGGCCATCCAGGGCAAAGTCACGGACCTGCACGACGAGGCAGACCGCTTGGCGGCCCAGCACCCGGAGCAAGCCGCCGCCATCTCCAGCCGCCTCGCCGAGATTGACGGGACTTGGGACGAGCTGCGGGGAACCATGCGGCGTCGCGAGGAGTCCCTGGGAGAAGCCAGCAAGCTCCAGGGTTTCCTGCGTGACCTGGATGACTTCCAGGCCTGGCTCTTGCGCACCCAGACCGCCATTGCCTCCGAGGACGTGCCGGCCACCCTGCCGGAGGCGGAGCAGCTGCTGAGCCAGCACGAGACCATCCGAAACGAGGTGGAGCATTACAAGGGCGACTACCAGCGATTGCGGACCATGGGGGAAGAAGTGACGCAAGGCCACACCGACGCCCAGCACATGTTCCTTCAGCAGCGCCTTCAGGCCCTCGACACGGGCTGGAATGAACTCGGGCAGATGTGGGAGAACCGGCACCAGCTGCTTTCGCGGGCCTATGGCTTCCAGGTCTTCCTGAGGGACACCAAGCAAGTGGAAGGAGTGCTCAGCAACCAGGTAAAGCGGAGAGAGGTTTGGGGGGAGAGGGGGGGGCTTGGAGTTAGAAGGCTGAACTTTTGTTTAGCTACTTCGCAGGACCAATTGTTCGTTTGTGTTGTGGTTTTTTTTTCTTGCGACTTCCCTTCCCTCTCTTTATTTCCCTCCCTCTTTCCCTTCCCTCCCTCTCTCTCTCCCTCCCTTTTCCTTCCTTCCTTCCCTCTCTCCCTCCCTCTTTTCCCTCCTTCTATTTCTCTCTGCCTTCCTCCCTCCCTCCCTTTCTCTTTCCTTCCTTCCCTCCCTCCCTTTCTCTTTCCTTCCTTCCTTCCTTCCTTCCCTTCCTCCCTCTTTTCCCTCCTTCTATTTCTCTCTGCCTTCCTCCCTCCCTCCCTTTCTCTTTCCTTCCTTCCTTCCCTCCCTTTCTCCTTCCTTCCTTCCTTCCTCCCTCCCTCNCCCTCCCTCCCTCTTTTCCCTCTTTTCCCTCCTTCTACTTCTCTCTACTTTCCTCCCGCCCTCCCTTTCTCTTTCCTTCCTTCCCTCCCTCCCTCCCTTTCTCTTTCCTTCCTCCCTCCCTCTTTTCCCTCCTTTTATTTCTCTCTGCCTTCCTTCTTCCCTCCCTCTCTTTCTCCTCCCTTCCTTCCTTTCTTTTTCCCTCCCTCCCTTCCTCCCTCCCTCCATTTCTCTTAAATATTTAAATATTAAATTCTCTTAAACTATTGAACATATTGTACAAGATTGGCCGTAATGTACGTTCTCTGGCTCCCTAGAAGACCTGCACGAAGCAACACCACTGGATAGCTGAACTGGACAACCATTTATGAGGCCACTGCCGTACCCTCGTCAAAATCGTGTATATAGTTATGTGGATTGCGTGTGTTATGTTTATGTCTCCCTTGCCATGTTCTCATCCTACGCTAAATCGTGATTTTTCTTTTTGCCTCCCTCCCTCCCTCCCTCCCTCGCTCCTTTCCTCCTTTCCTCTCTCCCTGTCAGGAATACGTATTGACTCACACCAGCATGCCCAGCTCTCTCCAGGCCGCGGAGGCTGCCATTAAGAAACACGAAGATTTCATGACCACCATGGAAGCCAACGGCGAGAAGATCAAAGGCCTGGTTGACTCTGGGCGGAAACTCATTATGGAAGACAGTCTGCACTCCGATAAGATCCAGGAGAAGGTCAATTCTATTGACAGTCGGTGAGCAGGAAGGCTGTTGGTGAAAAATGTAGTTCCAGGCCAGGGAACACGAGTAGGAGAAGGAGGTGGTTTTGCCTCCATAGGCTCCATTGCCAGGGAATTTAGAGTAACCCGGGAAGAGACTGTGATTTCCTAGTACTATATAAAAAAAAAGAAAAAGCACAAGACGCTGCAGTCAAATCTCCACTCAGCGGTGAATGGTGAGCCAGTTATTCAGGCTAATCTACCCTGTAGGATAATTGCCAGGATAAAGTTTGAAGGAGAGCCACCCACGTTGCCCTAAGCTGCTCAGAGGAAGCGAAGGATAAAAAATGTGATCGGCCGACAGGGCTGGTTTAAAACACGCTAAAACCCCTGCACGTTGTTGTTCTTTCCTATTTTACATGGAAGAAGATTTCTTTTGCTTGGGGCTATTAGAGCTTACCAGCCTGTATGATTTTTATTCAAGGTCCAAGCCCTCATAAGTGGAGGGGGAGGGTTCTGAAAATGTTGAGTTACCCTTGGATAGCAAGACATTACGGAGAGTCACGTACAGGATTGGCTATGTTTGCTGCCTTGAGTTATTGGTAAAGAATAAGAAAGGTGGGATACGAATAAATACATGATAATATAATGTAGGTAACACTTGAGTTCTCGTGGAAAGCCCAACATCCATTGCAGCCCACAGCATGAGGGCCCAACTGGGGACTAGTCACAATTAGAACAGTGAGAACAATTAACCAGTGGAACAACCTGTCTCCAGAAGCGGTGAATGCTCCAACACTGGAAGTTTTTAAGAAGAGACTGGACAGCCATTTGTCCGAAATGGTGTAGGGTCTCCTGCCTGAGCAGGGGGTTGGACTAGATGACCTCCAAGGTCCCTTCCAACTTTATTATTATTATTATTATTATTATTATTATTATTATTATTATTATTATTATTATTATTATTATTATTATTTATTATAAATTCTGCTGCTGCTTCTTGGTGGTCCAAGCCATGTTTTCTCAAGCTTAGCCACTTTTAAGATGTGTGGACTTCAACTCCCAGAATTCCCCAGCCAGCATGGGGGAATTAAAGTGTCTTGAGAAAAACTGCTCTAAAGGTTGAACGTAGCCTTCCCAGATGCATTAGGACTGCAGCCCCCAGAATACCCAGACAGCAAGGTTGAGGAAGTAAGTGCATTGAATCGATCTCCTCAAATATTAATCAGGCGTTCTCCATTATCTTGCAAGCGATGCTGCTCAGTTGGGATTACCCTCCAGGGACGATATACGATTAACTCAAGCCCGTGTCTTCCTCTCTGCTTCTTCTCCTCCATCCTATGTGCTTTCAGACACAGGAAAAATCAAGAAGCAGCCCAAGATCTCCTGGCTCGGCTTCGGGACAATAGAGTCCTTCAACATTTCCTGCAAGATTGTCAAGAGGTGAGTCCCTCAGCAGTTCAGGGCTGGGAGTAGCTGGGAGGCAATTTATTAGGTGATGGGGGACATGCTGGCATAAGGCAGTGGTGGCGAACCTATGGCACGGGTGCCAGAGGCGGCACTCGGAGCCCTCTCTGTGGGCACACGTGCCGTTGCCCCAGCCCCGCCTCTCCCCGCGGCCCCCTCCTCACCAGCAGCCCCTCTGGAGGAGAGTCGCCCCCAGGCATAGCCCGCATGGAGCAGCGCAGCCAAGGACATAGCCGGGCAGCAGGGACAAGACTCCGCCCTCATGCCCCATAGCGTGCAGACGATGCTGCGGGGTGTGGGCGGAGGGCGTGGCTGCCATAGCGCTGCAGGACTGCCTGGGCGATCTGCTGTGGTGGGCCACTGAGGCGGTGCGTGGCCCTGTGGGTGGGCGGGGCAGGGGGCGGGCGGCGGTGGAGCAGGCAGGGCGGGAGGCAGAGCGGGGATAGGGGGCGGTTTTGGGGCACTCGGTCTCTAAAAGGTTTGCCATCACTGGCATAAGGATTTGGTTGAAAGGAAGATTGAAACTGTACTCCAGCTTCTGCATACAAGCAGTCGTCAACTTGCAGGCATTCGTTTTAGCAGCCGCTTGAAGTCAGCGTGGCACAGACAAGAATCTGGCTTTCCCAGTTATTAAGTTGATGCTTGAACCCATCGCTCTTGTCTCTCCTCCAGCTCACCCTGTGGATCAATGAGAAGATGCTGTCAGCTCAGGACATGTCCTACGACGAAGCCCGGAACCTCCACACCAAGTGGCAGAAGCACCAGGCTTTCATGGCGGAGTTGGCCTCCAACAAGGGCTGGCTTGAAAAGATCCAGAAGGTGGGCTTAAATATGGATGACGCCCGTTGCTCTTGGCTTGGCTTGTCTTGGCTTGTCTTTCTTTCTTCTTTAGCTCACCCTTCCTTTCCTTCCAGCGTTGGAAATTAGATCCTGTTGAGATTGCATCCTTTTGTCTACGAAAAACATACTCTGCACATGCCAAAGGGTCGGTTTCCTGATAGGGCAGCCGTCAGATCCACCTCACACCTCGAAAGCCCAGCCAGCTAATGTCAAGCAGCAGAGGTTCCTTCAGCAGAGAGACAAGAGCATGCTACGTATGCTCAGAGGCACTTCCTTCTTCCCCACCTGATGGGATTGCGTGATAATGTCACGAGGGTCTTTTAATTTTGTTAAGGGAAAAGTTCAAAGCACATTATGACAGAGAATGTGTTCTCTCTCTTCCATCATCGCTAATCTAACCTTGGAGCGTAGATAGACACTCTGGCCCTTAAAGCAGGATTTGGGGGGAGGAGTTTGCAGGATTAGCCATTTTGTGCAGGAGGACGGTGTCAGCAAACAGGCAGTGGTGTGAAACAGGCTAGGCTCCATCCTGCATCTGGGCAGGACTCGAGGTGCTGTTTGAGATTTTCTTGGCAAAGCTGGAAGCTATTTTTCTTCCAAACTGTTTGAGGGTTTACGCTACCAAGTTAACATACCAGGATCCCTCAGCTTGTTTAACACATTTTTGAAGTTAGGACAGCACTCAAAAAAGGTGACCTACAGTGGGTCCTCACGCTTATGACCATGGCAGCATCCCTATGTCAAATGACCAAAATTGGGTTCTTGGCAACCAGCATGTATTGCAACAGTTGCAGCAGCCCGGGGTAACACGATTGCCATGTGTGACCTTCCAGGGGTCTTCTGACAAGGAAAGTCAGGGTGGGTAGCCAGATTCACTTAACAACTGTATGGTTTGCCTGAGGACCATGTGATTCACTTAATGACCAACAAGGCTGTAAAATCAGGCAAAACTCACTTAAAGGCGGCATTGCTTAGTGTTAGGAGTTCTGGTCCCAATTGTGGTCATAAGTTGAAGACTACCTGCATTTCACTGTTTAGAATGGCAAAAAGCGAAGCCATGTGCCGGTTCTGAAATCAACGAGGTCTCCCCGGGCTGTACCAAAACAGCTAATGTTCAAGGCAGTACAAGGGACTCAAGATTTTTCTCCCCTATTTTACAGGAAACATTTGGAGTCCCGGCTTCATTTTTAACCCTTGTTTTCCCTGAATTGATTCCCTGAATTCAGAGCCATCTATCCCAGGGATGTCCGCCTCGGTTGTCAGCAACGTAGCTCCTTGTGTACATTCTTAGAAGACATTTCTCTCCTCCCATCTCTCCCTTTTGGCAGGAAGGGGAGCAGCTGGTGTCCGAGAAGCCCGAACTGGAGCCCGTGGTGAGAGCCAAGCTGGATGACCTTCAGAAACTCTGGGAAGAATTGGAATCCAGCACCCAGAGCAAGGCTCGGTGCCTCTTTGATGCCAACCGGGCTGAGCTCTTCACTCAGAGCTGTTCAGCCTTGGAGGCTTGGCTCAGCGGCCTGCAGGCTCAGCTACACTCTGATGACTATGGCAAGGACTTGACCAGCGTCAACATCTTGCTCAAGAAACAGCAGGTAAAATGAGTGACATTTTGCATCGTGGCAAGGACACAATGGTGTCAATATTTGAGAAATCAGCTCTCCAAGCCCTTCTGAATAATAGAATAACAGAGTTGGAAGGGACCTTGGAGGTCTTCTAGTCCGACCCCCTTGCTGAAGCAGGAAACCCTACACCGTTTTAGATAAGTGACTGTCCAATCTCTTCTTAAAAACCTCCAGTGATGGAGCACCCACAACTTCTTTTTTTTAAAATAATTTTTTTTATTAATTTTTCATTAAAAAGCAAGAACATAAATCTTTTATCACAATATCAACCATAAAGAAATCAACATCAAACAGTACATTCATGGACGTGTCCGGTGTCCCCCTCCTGCACCCCCCTCTCACCTACCTACACCTTCCTCCTCCTTATCTTACCGCCACTCCTCCTTCCTCCCTCTTTCCTGCTTCCCTTTCTCCCTCAATCATCCCGTCAGTGCAGTTGGGGTATCACCGGGCACCTCCTTAGAAAATCATACATATATATATATACATCTAAATCTATAATACCAACCTAACCCTTTCCCCCCTCCCCCCCCCCAAGACTTCCCAAAGCTAATCTAGGAAATAAATGCACAATCATCCAGTACTAATCAAAAACTACTCATTATTATTACACACTAGTACAAAATTACTGTGACTCTAAAATAACATTAAATTACAACAAAAAAAAATTTTTTTTATTTTTTTTTTTTGTTTTAAGTTATATCCTAATTTTTCCTAAGTTTTTAATCAAAAGCAACATAATAATTTTTCAGTTCATACTTTCTCTGAATATAATCTATCCATCTTCTCCATGTTAAGATAAACTTTTCCTGAGAATGATCCTTCAGGTACGCGGATATTTTTGCCATTTCTGCAAAATAAGCACCCACAACTTCTGAAGACAAGCTCTTCCATTGGTTAATTGTTCTCACTGTTAGGAAGTTTCTCCTTAATTCCAGGTTGCTTCTCTCCTTGATTAGTTTCCACCCGTTGCTTCTTGTCCTGCCTTCAGGTATTTTTGAAAATTGGAGAATCTCCTCCTGGAGATACATCTCAATAGCTCCTTTACAGAAGGACCTCGATTCAGTGCCTGGGCTGGAGAAAAAAAACCCAAACCTCTGCCCAAAACCTTGAAGTATTACCAACACTTGCTTTCTTGGCAGTAACGATTTGTTGACCTGGAACATTGGAAAGTGTTCCACATTGTACCAATCACATCTCTGCAACAAAACACGAACATTGCCCTGACAATAGGCATGGTCCTTGTGCATAATAAGGCTGTGGGTTATAAGCCAGAGAGTTTACACGTTGTCCTAGATCGTGGGTTGTGTAATCACTGTTCGTTTTGGCTTAAACCAAAGCAGAGTAAATAAAACTGAACGTTTTATCCGTTAAAAGGTTTTTTTCCCAACCTGCTGATTTGTTTGTGTTTGTTTTAGCTTGTTTTACATTTGTTCTAGTTAATCCGCTTCCCTTACTCAAGAAACATTTTTAAACCAGTTTTTAAACAGTCCAGTATATAGAGGGGGAGCGTCCTGTGCTGGACTTCTGCCAATATTGGCACTCCAAGAAAATCATCTTGGTGGGAGTTGCTTTTAGGAAAAAAAAATGAAAATTACCCCTTTCATACAATCAGCTCTTGTCCGCCCAACGTACTGAGTTCTTGAATTTATTAAATGTTATATATCTAGTTTTAAACACATTTATATATTTGCCCAACTTCCACATAGGTGACACTGGGGCCTTGCAACCAAAGTTCATCCATAAAACCCAGAAAATTAATCAGCTCTTTGATTGACTCCCATCTCCATTCAGGGTCTCCATGCTGACAAAACCATGTTTTTAGGGCTTTTGGGAAAGCAACAGGATGAAGGCCAATCATACCTCGGGGGGGGGGGGGATGATGTTCCATAGAGAAGGGGCCACCACCAAGAAAACCCATCCAGATATATATTCTAATAGATGGACCCACAATATCCTCTGCCTTCCTGTCTTGATGGGCTGGATGGATGCAATAGACTAGAACATAGGCGGCCCTTCAAATAGCCTGGTCCCAAGCCATGTGGGGCTTTAAAAGACTTGCCCGTGACAACACTGTTGCCCAGGGGACATCCCAATTTCCAGAACCTTCAGGGGGGGTTCCCCTTTAAAGGTGATAACCAGCACCTTAAAATATACCTGGAAGCAGATTGGCAGCCAGTCATGCAACTCTAGGCTGGTGCAAAATTCTTTGGGCTGCTGCATTCCGAACCAACTGAAATCTCCAGATCTTCTTTATGGGCAGCCCCATGTGGAATTATTGCTATTGTAAGAAAAGAGGTGCTTTTTTTTTTTTTTAAGTGTGCACTTGTGGGTAAGTGGTTGAGAGAGCTCCTTGACCCTTTGCTTTCCTTCTCGCCTCCAGTTGCTGGAGAACCAGATGGACGTGCGGGAGAAAGAGGTGGAAGGGCTGAAGGCTCAGGCCTTGGCCCTCAGCCAGGAGGATTCCAACACGGTGGAAGTGGATGGGAAATTGCGGACAGTGGAAGGAAAATTTACGGAGCTGAGGGCGCCGCTGGGGGACCGCTGCAAGAAGCTGTTGGCCTCCAAAGAGGAGCACCAATTCAACCGTGACCTGGAGGATGAAATTGTGAGTTGACCTGGAAGAGGAAGGGGGAAAGGGACCGATTCCCACAGATTTTACAAAAAAGGAAGCATCGTTCCAATCAAATAACTTCACTGCAGTCATTCACCAGCAGGAAAAAAAAATTAGTCTTCATTCAAATACTCAAGAGCACCCAAAAATAAATCAGGAGCGACGCATAGAAAAATATGCTAAAGAGCTTCGTTCTTATTGGTTAAAACTCACCTAAAATCTAGAATTATAGAGTCCCTGACAAATCTGACATTAAGGTAGCTGACATTAAAAAAAAAAAAAAAAAGACCAGTGGGTAAAAAAACCATCCCGTACTCAAACAAGTTCAACTGCTCTTGATTATTCTTTTGTCTAATTTTGTGCGCCACAACACAGAACCTGGCTATGTTATATGTTATTTCAGGATTAATATCAGAAAGTAAAAAAATTGTTTGTATTGCTGGTCGTTATATCCTGTTTTGCTAGCCCAGGACTGGGGCAATTAAGAGTATTTCGGGGTGCTGTGTAAAACTGACAGTACAAAAGGACCATGTTCAAAGGAAGCATTTTTTAAAAGAAAAATAGGGCGCAAGATAAGTAAGATTGCCCTCCCCCCCCCCAAAAAAAGAGACCAATCAAAAGTGGGATTTTTCCTACAGAATTACCTGGATTTTTTTCCACAGTTTTTTACTTTTGTTCTCGTCCCGCAGCTATGGGTGAAGGAAAGGATGCCGATGGCCGTTTCCACTGACCATGGCAAAGATCTGCCCACCGTCCAGCTGCTGATTAAGAAGAATCAGGTTAGGACAATCTTTGTAAGAAAGTAAAAGGTCATTACGATTTATTATGTAGCGAAGGTTGTATTCAGAGAACGGACTTGTTTTAGTTCCAGAATTAACCGATTGTGGGAGTTTGTGTAAGACATTGAATCCTAAACTGATCAAAAGGACTTGAGTTGTGTGCAACTTACAACTGCAGGGATTCCCTAAACACCCATGGCAAAAGAGGCCGTAATATCCGACACAACTGACTTCATGGCAGCCTTGCTCAGCAATGGAACTTCTGGTCCCAATTTTCCTTTTTTTTTTTTTTTTTAAATGAAGAAATTTTATTGGTTTTTTTTTTCATTTTTACATCAACGTGCTTAAGAAACAACATGGTGATTGGGTTATCAATTATCCAAGAACAAAATCATACATATATCACACAGATTAATTCCTTAAAAGTTCCCTCTCTATTTCCCACATATTGTTTTACCAATTAAAATGATTACATTTATAAAAAAAAAAAAGCTCAATCAATCCAATCGGTCATCAATCACATTTCAGTTATAAGAATCCAAGGCCTGTTTTTAAGCTTCACTATTTTAGAAATTACCATATTCCAGTTAAGCTTATATAGACATATTAACACTTCGGGCATCCCTCATTTCTCTTTTCCCTATCATGATGATTCTATCTAAAATAAATATATTATCCTCAAAAACAACACCCTTACATTTTTTTAAATATAGCCTATTGCTTAACCTAATACATCATTTATTAATACTATTATTTCTCTTATCACAAATACCTCCTCTTCTCCCTCTATTACAAAATAGTTATCTTGGTTAAAATAAAGATATCAGTCCAAAGAACTACATTTCTGTCTATTTTAAATATATATTCTATCAATCAATTAAGTAAAATTTACCCCTCCAACTACTTATCATCTCTAATACCAAGTACTGTTACAAAAAAATATCCTTTTACAGAATCATCTGTCAATACTTGCAGGGAGCTTTAGAAAGTGACAGCCTACAAGTTGCTCATCTCTGGATCAAATAACAATAACTGATTGGTCTTTCTGGTAACCTTGCAAAAGTGAGGATTCCAGGAAACGCCAATATATGTTTGTCAAGTAGAATTTCCCCTGAGTTTGAATCCATAATAGAAAAAGATGGGTGTAATTTTTTTTAATTTTTGTTACCTTTCAAAAAAGATATGAAAAACAAAGGCAAAAAAAGAAAGTAAGAGGAAGAGGGAAAAAGAGAAAAGGGGAAAAACAAAATTGGGGGGTACAGTCAATAAAGGAAAAAGCTGTGAAGGGAAGTAACATCCGACTTTCTACGGTACAAACATAAAATAACCTTTTGAACCAATTTAAGTCATCGGCCAAGTACAGGTAGTCCTCAACTTACAGCAGTTCATTTAGTGGCTGTTCGAAATTACAACAGCGGTGGAAAAAAAAGTGACTTACGACCGTTTTTCACATTTACAACTGTTGCAGCATCCCCCGGGTCACGTGATCAACATTCGGAGGCTTGGCAACTGACTCATATTTATGACCGTTGCCCTGTCCCAGGGTCACGTGATCCCCTTTTGCGACCTTCTGACAAGCAAAGCGAAGCCAGATTCACTTAGCAACTGTGTTCCTAACTTAACAACTTCAGTGATTCACTTAACAAATGTGGCAAGAAAGGTGGTAAAAATGGGACCAAATTCACCTAACCAATGTCTCACTTAGCAACAGAACATTTAGGCTCAATTGGGGTCGTTAAGTCGGCTACTTGTATACATGCTTTTTTTGAAGACTAATTCTTTCTCCTGGACCTTCTCTTAGACTCTGCAGAAGGAGATCCAAGGTCACCAGCCGCGCATCAACGACATCCTGGGCAGGTGGCAGGGGCTGGCCTGCAGCGGCCTGGAGGCGGAGCTTCAGGGCCGGGTCGAGACCCTAGAGGAGATGTGGCGGGAGCTGCAAGACCAGGTGGCCCAGCGGCGTGGGCGGCTGGAGAAAGCCCAAATGGCCCAGCAGTTTTACTTTGATGCCGCTGAAGCCGAGGCCTGGATGGGTGAACAGGAGTTGCACATGATCTCAGAAGAAAAGGCAAAAGTAGGTCTGCAAAGTTAGAAGGAGGGTTGCTTGGTTCAGTGACATAACGGGCAGGCTTTATTACGGTCATAAGTCGAGGATTACCTACTGCAGTGATGGCGAACTTTTTAGAGACCGAGTGCCCAAACTGCAACCCAAAACCCACTTATGTATCATCGGGTGCCGGGTGGGTGTGGCCCACTGGGTGGGCGTGGTGAAATGGGTGGGCATGGCCCATTGGGTAGGCATGGCCCATTGGGTGGGCGTGGCTGCGGTGGTAACAGCAGATTGGGTGGGACCAAGAAGTTCAATCACTCAATTACTTTGCAAGATCTTTTTTTTTCCTGCCAGAAGTTGAAATTGACTTATTGATTGAACCTTTTTTTTTTGCACACGGCGGCGGAGGCCTAAAGCGAAAAGGTTTTATAAAACCCAGCTGAAGGCCTAGGACTGGGGCGACGGTGTGCCCACAGAGAGGGCTTTGCGTGCCACCTGTGGCACGCGTGCCATAGGTTCACCACCACGGACCTACTGTGTTTCCCCCAAAATAAAACCGGGTCTTATATTTATTTTTGGTCCAAAAGACCCATTAGGGCTTATTTTCAGGGGATATCTCATTTATACATGTATGGAAGGTGATGAGCACATGGGGGCTGAAGGTGTTTGGCAGCAGGCGCAGCCCGCCAGCCCCTTAGCCGGCACACTCTGGGTTGCGAAGTCCGTGCAGTGCAGGTGAGTGGAAGGGAGGCGTCTGCAACGGCTTACAAGGCTTCCCAGGGCAGACGCTTGGCAGGCAGCAGTAGTGCCGGCGGAATGCGCCCTTCAGGTGAGGAGAGCAGCGCTGACAGGTGGGGGCAGCCGAAGGACCGGGCGGCACCCGCCTTCCCTACCGTGTGAGGCTTCCGCGGGTGTCTGGCAGGCGGAGGGAGGCAGCCTCAACAGCTTACAGGACTTCCCAGGGCAGACGCTTCAGCGGCCCACGCCTGCCCATGCCGCTCTCCTCCTCGCCTAAAGGGCGCATTCTGCCGACACTGCCGCCGCCTGCCGAGCGTCTACTCTGGGAAGCCCTAATAACAT
Source organism: Protobothrops mucrosquamatus (assembly GCF_001527695.2). Lineage (NCBI taxonomy): Eukaryota > Metazoa > Chordata > Lepidosauria > Squamata > Viperidae > Protobothrops > Protobothrops mucrosquamatus. The sequence continues at coordinate 220,318 of NW_015386917.1, read as the reverse complement.
TCTGAAAAAATGGAACGGATAAAGGAATTAAGTCTGAGGAGAGCTGTACTTAACTCTCTTAGTTGAGATCAGTCTCTGTCTAGTAATCACTCGATGGTAAGATTCATGTTCATCTTCCAAATCTAGATGATTGAAAGCTGGTTATGTGTTGGAGAGGCACCACTGTTGACCTTTGACCTGCAGAGTAGCACAGAAGATGTTGAAACCAAACTTACAAAGTTAAAACTAGGTTTGAGAAAAGGCAAACCTGCAAGTGTAGAGAATTCTGGAGCATCCATGCTGATGTAGAATAGCTCGTTTCGAGATTTAATTCTGTTCTGGCAATGAAGGCCCTGGGCTCCACTGTTTTATTTTTCTGCACAAGCTTGTACTTACACATCCCTCCTGCCTTCTAGGAATTAAAAAAACAACAACACTGTGGTTTTCTTTCCCCTCAGGATGAGCTGATTGCTCAAGCCATGGTCAAGAAACACTTGGGAATGGAGCAGGCTCTGGAAGATTATGCCCAGACCATCCATCAACTCTCCGTGCAGAGCCGGGACATGGTGAATAATGGCCACCCTGAAAGGTAAGGGTTCTCTGCCTTTAGTTTTCCCATGTGGATGGACCAAGCATCTTTCTTCGCCTCATTAAAAAAAACTAACCTCTTTAAAAGCTTGTTTGTTGTGATTGAAGGAAAGCTACTTGAGTTTTAATTTCATTCATAAATAATTTTTCCTTGACTGGCAGTGAGCGGATCAATCTTCGGCAAGGCCAAGTGGACAAGCTCTATGCCAGCCTGAAGGACCTCGCTGAGGAGCGTCGGGCCAAGCTGCAGGAGCACCTCCGTCTCTGCCAGCTGAAGCGGGACGTGGATGACCTGGAGCAATGGATCTCCGAACGGGAAGTGGTGGCCGCCTCCCACGAGCTTGGGCAGGATTACGAACATGTTACGGTGAGTCTCACTCTCAGGCCTGGGACATCTGGAGTGTATGGAAGTGACCCTTCAAATCTCATTCCGATGATTAAAAAAAAATTAAAAGTAGGCCCCCAAACACCTTTGTCATCTGCAAAGTAGTAGCTTACTCTTACCTTAGGCCAGGCATGTCAAACTGCCGGCCCACGGGCCGGATGCGTCACGCCGAAACCGCGCCCGCTCCATTGCTGGCAATGGGGGAAAAGTTGCAATACGTCATGTGATGTCGCGAGTTTGACATGCCTGCCTTAGGCTATATAGGATGACCTGCTGGCTCTGTATTGTCTATTCCAACATTGGCCTATTCTGGATCAGTGTTTCTCAACCTCGGCAACTTTATGATGGGTGGAATTCAACTCCCAGAATTCCAACATGTGGAAGTCCACACCCATCTTGAAGTTGAACAGGTTGAGAAACACAGCTCTAGATGCACAGGCTTCAACTCCCAAACTTGTTTTCAGTGGCCAGGTTTGTTATGGAATTCTGGGAGATGGAAGTCCTTACAACTGAGGGCACAGGGATTTCATATTATTTGCTTCTTTGTTCTTTAAATAAAAGCGGTCCCACTGCCATTCTTCCTCTTCTCCTTTGAGCTGTTTCTACTCTGGGTGGCTTTAATCACTGTGTCCTTTATATTATGCCCCATCCTTTTCTACAGATGCTGCGGGACAAGTTCCGGGAATTCTCGCGTGACACCAGCACCATTGGCCAGGAGAGAGTGGACGGGGTCAACCGGCTGGCGGACGAGATGATCTCCACGGGCCATTCCGAGAACGCCACCATTGCGGAGTGGAAGGACAGCTTGAATGAGGCCTGGGCAGATCTCCTGGAACTCATTGACACGAGAAGCCAGATGTTGGCAGCTTCCTATGAGTTACACCGCTTCTACCATGATGCCCGGGAGACTCTCAGCCAGGTCCAGAACAAACAGAAGCAGCTCCCGGATGAAGCAGGCCGGGATCTCAACACAGCTGAAGCCATGCAGCGGATGCACACGGCCTGCGAACATGACATTCAGGCGCTGAGTGCTCAGGTTTGTGTGGCAGGGATGAATGAGAGTCAGAAACGGTCAAACTGAGTGGGAAAAACAGTGTACAGGTAGTCCTTGACCTACAACTGATTGGTTAGTGACCATTCGGAGTTCCAACAGATCTACCTGGAGGGTACTTATGATCTGGATTCAGAGTTCTGAGAGTGACCCCTCCCCCCATCCAATCCCCTGACTGCACTAGGCACAATGAAACCAGGCTCAAAATGAAACCAGATCAAGAAGAGCCCAGGTCCTCAATTTGGTCCTCAATTTGGAACAGTTCATTTCGTGTCCGTTTGGAGTTGGCGCTGAAAAGAGTTGACTTGTGACCGTTTTTCACACGGTTGCCGCATTTCCAGGGTCACGTGATCAACATTCGGACGCTTAGCAGGCGACTCGTATTTTGTGCAGTGTCCCAGGGCCACGTGATCCCACTTTTTGTGACCTTCCGACAAGCCACGGGGAAGCCAAATTCACTTAACAACGGAACAAATTGCAGTGATTGACTAACGTTAACAACTGTGGCCGGAAAGGTCATAAAATGGGGGCAAAGCTCGCTTAACAACTGTCTCAGCAACATAAATTTGGGGGCTCAGTTGTGGTTGTGAATTGAGGACGACCTAAACAAGGCCCAGACGTTTTTCAATGTGTAATATTTTTAGGAACCATCCGTCTGCATTTGGAAGGAACGTAGTGCATGCAGAGTCGTGCACGGGAACTGAGCCTTGTCCCCCCCCCCCCCGGTTATTCACAGGTAAAACAGGTGCAGGACGACGCAGCACGGTTGCAGAAAGCCTACGCCGGTGAAAAGGCTGACGACATTCGGAAGCACGAGCAGTCGGTGAGCGAGGCCTGGTCTGACCTCCTCAGCAGCAGCAGCGACCGTCGCCAACTCCTCGTGGACACCGTGGACAAATTCCGCTTTTTCGGCATGGTGCGGGACCTTCTGCTGTGGATGGATGACATCAACCTTCAGATAGATGCCCAGGAGAAGCCCAGGTATTGTAAGAGAAACGTTAACGATTCCTGTACAGGCAGTCCTTGACTTCACGAGCACAATTGGGACTGGAATGTCACCGGTTCTTAAGCGAGTCACCCGGTCTTTAAGCAAATCTGGCTTTCTGATCGACTTGGCTTGTCGTAAGCCCGCTGGGAACATTGCAAACGGCAATCGCGTGATCTTTGGGAGACTAGAACTGTCACAAACCCACGCCAGTTGCCGAAGCGCCCGAATTTTGATCATGTGACTGTCGGGATGCTGCCGCAGTCGTAAGTGTGAGGAATGGTCATAAGTCGCTTTTTAGTCAAGGATGGCCTGTAGCGATTTAAAGAAGAAATGTATAAAGAGAGGAGGGATGTATGTAGCAAGCTGAAAAGAGGGACCCCTGTGCTACTTTTCTCCTGGAATTTAAATTAAGGTATCATCACCTTTTGTCCTGTCTGTAACTATTGCCGGTTTTCTTAATAATAATAATAATAATAATAATTTAATTTGTACCCCGCCCTTCTCCTCACCGGACTCAGGGCGGCTAACAGCCTTATAAAACCACAGTACAATTAATATCCATTAAAACCAAATTAAAAGAAAATATTTGAAAAGGCCAATCGTTAAAATTACCCTTAAAATTACCCTTAAAAACCCCACTAAAATTCCCTAGGCCAGACCCGCTTGTTGAAAAAGCCATGTCTTTAGGGCGCGGCGGAAGGAGGGGAGAGGGTGGGGGCTCCCACCGAGAAGGCCCTCCCCCTGGGGGTCGCCAGCCGGCACTGTCTGGCTGACGGCACCCTGAGGAGACCCACTCTGTGGGAGCGTACCGGCCAATGGGAGGCAACCTGCGGCAGAAGGCGGTCTCGGAGATAATGCTTCAATGCCTTCATGCCTTAATGCCTTCAATCACCTTCTCTGCAAGGCTCCAAGTATGATATATGCAGAAGTTGGCCTTATGTCTCGGGGTCTTCCTTTTTCTGCCAGAGCAAAGACAGGTGATCAACTTTCCTTAATTTTGCACTTGGATATAGGGATGTGTCAGCTGCCGACCTGGTCATCAAGAATCACCAAGGGATCAAGGCCGAGATGGAGGCCCGGACCGACAGCTTCAACGCATGCATAGCGATGGGGGACGACTTGCTGGCTAAGGGGCACTATGCCTCCGCGAAGGTTTGTGGAGTGGCAAGGGCGGGAGGCCATTGTTATTGCGAAGAGCTCGTGACACACTTTGATTTCCTCCTTCCTGTTCAGAAAAGTCTAGAAGTGTAGAGCTCATTGCGAGCTGACCTGTTTTGTTTCCCGCTCTTGGTTACTGAACAAAGTGAATCTTCAAACAGCTTCAAAGCTTTTCCTGCTGTGAAAGTCTCAAGACTTTGTATTCCCAGAATCACACGCCAGTCGGTCAAGGTCAAGTCTTACAGTCTCTTTACCATGGCAGAGACATGAAATAATAATAATAATAATAATAATAATAATAATAATAATAATAATAATAATAATAATAATAATAATAATAACAACAACAACAACAACAACAACAACAACAACAATAATAATAATAGTAAAGTTGGAAGGGACCTTGGAGGTCATCTAGTCCAACCCCCTGCTCAGGCAGGAAACCCTATACCATTTTGGACAAATGGCTGTCCAGTTTCTTCTTAAAAACTTCCAGTGTTGGAGCATTCACCGCTTCTGGAGGCAGGTCGTTCCACTGGTTAATTGTTCTCACTGTCAGGAAGTTTCTCCTTAGTTCTAGGTTGCTTCTCTCCTTGATTAGTTTCCATCCATTGATTCTTGTCCTGCCTTCAGGGGCTTTGGAGAATAGCTTGACTCCTTCTTCTTTGGGGCAGCCCCTGAGATATTGGAAGACTGCTATCCTGTCCCCCCTCGTCCTTCTCTTCGTTAAACTAGAGATCATGTTGCCAAGTGTTAATAAAAGCTTTGGCGTTTTGTTGCGTTGTTTGTTGGCAGCGTCTTTCAACAGAACCTAGAGCTACTGTTGAAAAATTGGCCCACCCATTGGGCTATCTCAGCTGTCCTTATTAAGAATCCCCTGACAGCATGTTAAGTTAAGAGTTAAGTATTATCTTGCTAGGTATGTGTGCTTTTTATGTTACACCTTTCAATCTTACGCTTTAGCTAATGATAAAGTCCCTTTATGGTCTCTGAATCCAAAAGAACCAATAGCGTGGGCTGATCACTGTCCCGACGCTTAGCAAAACAGTTCGGCATGGAAGGTTTTCTCTTTAATCACATCAGACCCCAAGACAACAGCATCCATTTGAATTTTCCCAAGCTTACTTGGAGAAGTTGAGTATCAAACCTAAGTCCATCCAGAGAGAAAGCAAGTTTAATCTCTGGTATCTCCAGTGATGACAAACCAAGAAAGGCCACGCTCGCCAAACTACGATTCAGCATCCTGGTTTCCCATAGTTACTAAGATGATGGCCCCTTGCTAATGTTCCTTCACAACAGGCTCTCAATGAGTCTGAATGTGCAGGTCCCTTTTGCTGAGGAGCCATTGATATTTTTTTTCTTCCTAAATTTGCGTTAATTCCAACCAAATTAGTTTCCGTTTCTTCTTACGATGGTGAGCTTCGCAGGTTAACAATAGGCAACTCAGGCGAATCCTTGGGGGTTGTCATGGAGCTCCCACCACTGGTATGAACGGTCTCTTCTGCTAAATATTTGGCCAGCTAAATTCCTTCCTTTTTTTTCTTTTCTTCCCCCCACTTTTTTATGACTCAGATTGTGGAGAAATTATCTCAGCTGCAGGAACGACGCAAGGAGATCAACGATAAATGGCGAGAGAAAATGGACTGGTTGCAAATAGGTACGGTGGGAGAGGGCAGAGGGGGGCTTGGAAGGGGTTTGATGCAGTTTGGAGGGAGGCTTATGGCAGTGGGCAACATGACTTATTTATTTATTTTATTTATTTATTAAATTTATATCCCGCCCTTCTCCTTGCGGACTCACACAATAGAACAGTGTTCTAAGTGACAGTGGCATTGAAAAAGTGACTTATGACCATTTTCCACACTTACGATCGTTGGTCATATGATCAAAATTCAGACTCTCGGCAACTGACTCGTATTTATGATGGTTGCTGTGTCCCGGGCTCATGGGACCCTCTTTCGCAACAAGCAAAGTCAATGGGCAAGCCAGATTCATTAAACAATTGTGTTATTAACAACAGCAGTGTTCACTTAACAATTGTGGGCAAGAAAGGCTGTAAAATGGTGCAAAACTCATATAACAAATGTCTCACTTACCAACAGAAAATTTTGGGCTTAGTTGTGGATTACTTGTAGACATGAGCAATAAATCTTCTTGACTGCAGTCTAATGTACTACCCTGCTACTTTGCACGTGACACTTAACTGATTTTAATGGCATTTGAAAAGGAATCCTAACCCAACATGCTCCTCAGACGATAAGAGTTTAACAAAACATCTGCTTTGTTAAAGATTCAGGAAAGGTGCCTGATTTGGGCCCCGAAACTAGTACAAGATCCAGAAAACAATCTTGGCTGAATCCTCTCTCTGTCTCTTGCTCCTCCCCCTTGCAGTTATGGAAGTGCTGATGTTTGGGCGGGATGCCAGCATGGCGGAAGCTTGGCTCGCCAGCCAGGAGCCCATTGTGCGCTCCGCTGAACTGGGTGACAATGTGGACGAAGTTGAAAACCTGATCAAGCGACACGAGGGCTTTCAGAAATCGGTAGCCGCCTGGGAGGAACGTTTCCTGGCCCTGGAGAAGCTCACCACGGTGCGTAAAGAAGAGGCACATAGCTTAGTTCATGATGTGAATCCAGCCATTGAGGTTTATAGACCTTGGTTTAAGGCAAGGGGCGTCCAACCTTGGCAACATTAAGGCTTGTGGATTTCAACTCCCAGAATTCCCCAGCCAGCATAGCTGAAGTCTATAGCTGAGTTGAAGTCCATAGGTCTTAAAAGTTGCCAAGGTCGCACCCCCCCCGGATTATGGCTTTGTATTGTTGTTGATTACTGATAGTCCTCGCTTAGTGACTATTCAAAGTTATCATGGACCCCCCCACAAAGGTACTCATGACCCAGATTCAAAGTTCCAATGAATGCTCCTCTCTTTCTCCCTCCCCACCCCAGTCACACAATCACATTCAGGGCAGTAGGCTACATTTTGGCTGTTTGCAGCATCCCATAGTCATGTAACTAAGATTTAGGCCTTTTTTTTTGCCAGAAACCAGTACTTTTTTCAGAAAAAAAAAAAGTCTATTTGTGGACAACAGGTTCACTTAACAACCAACACAAAAAATGTAGTAAAATCAGATTGGTCATATGTGTGCCCTGCCATCATGACATTTAACAGAAATTTCAAGCTCCATTATCGTTGTAAGTTGAGAACTGTTGTTGTAAGCTGGCACTGCATGGCTTACTGAGATATCATGATTAAGTACATTGGAGCATAATATGTTATATACATCAGTCAGAATAAGACTGGAGGAACTGGAAATGTCCAGGTCAATCTTTCCCCAGTTAACTGAAGCCTGCTGGGTTTCCAGTTACCAAACTCTTAACAGAGTCTTGCGTCATTTCTGAATAAATTCACTCATAAATTAATTCTCATATCAAGTATGGTGAATCAAAATTTATTTCATCTAGTGCATGGATTGTCAGTTGAAATACTTGCTCCTTTCATTTAAATAAAAAATAATTACAAGCCTTTCAGCAATATATCGTGACGGTTAGATTGCTCATCTAGTCTGAAGAAACCGTGGGTTCAAATCCTTCACTAGCCATGACGTTCCCTGCATAATCTGGAGTCACTCCCTTTCTCTCTCCGCCGAATCTTCCTTGCAGTTTTTTGCAAGGATCAAAAGGGGTGGCGTAGCAATTCAGGGGGCTATCGTGAAGCTTTAAAAAGAGGCAGGAGTATGTTACCACTCAAAGGCATTGATCTTAAAATGATAGTATTCTGAGATCAGGAAATCGATTTCCGTTTATGATTTCTATAAGACGTTGCTTTGGACAGCCAGATTGGTGGCATATAAATGTAATAAATAAATCCTTGTGGAATTCTTCCGTGTCCTTTCATAGCACTGAATTCCGGTAGGGGTGATGAATTTCGTAAGTTTTTTTTCTTCTTTTCTCTCCTCCACCAGCTGGAAGAGAATGAACATCGGCGGCATGAGCAGGAAGAAGCGAGGCAGAGGACATCTCTGACGCCGACCCCATTGGAACCCACCGTCATGATACCGCAGACACAGACTACAGACGGGCATCATCTACCCAGCACCACTCAGACCAATGGGTAAGAGCTGAGACCTTGGCCAACGGGGCAAAAGGCAGCCGCAAAATTGGCAAGGGGACGGGGTGAAGCAGGGACGGTTGAATCTTGAGAAATTACGATTACAACCCCAGTTTGCCGTCCCAAGATTGTGTAATAGCAGCCCTTCCTAAAATTAAAAATTAACCGGCAGTCTTCAATTGATGACCACACGGGAAGAATATTTCCACTGCTAAGCACGTCAGTTATTAAATGAATCTGATTTTACATTCGTTTTGCCTTGGTTGTTAAGCAAATCATGTAGCTTTTAAGCAAATCTGGCTTCTTCCATTGACTTTGTTAGAAGGTCATAAAATGAGGATCGAATGTCCCTGGGATGTTGCAACCCGTCATAAACACATGCCGGTTGCGAGTTGCCCAAAGGCATGCTGCAACAATTGTAAGTCGCTGTTTTCAGTGCTTTTGTAACGAATCACTAAAGCGAACAATTGTTAAGTCCAGGACTACCCTTTGCTACTTTGAAATTTGGCACTACATGGCCCATCTTTCTCTTCCCCAGGAGTCCTGGAGAGCAAGGCTTAGCTCTGGAGCTGCCATCCCAAAATGGTCTCGACCCTGATTCTGAGTCTCCCCAGGTAATGGAGAGGGGAATGTTCACAAGGCTGGGTGGGAAACTGGAAAAGACGGAAAGGGCCGATTAGTTCCCAGGACGTGAGGTGGGGGGTCTTTGAACCACAGGATGGCAAAATCCAGCCAAGAGAGAGATGGGTGTTATAAGAAATATATATATATATATAAATGTGATTATAATTGCTAGCTTAACAGCTGAGTGTTGTATGAATCCGTACAAGCATTTGGGGTTTGCTTAATGCAATGAATGAACCTAACTGCAGAAGTCCTCTGTAATTTCGTCGTAACCCAGTTACTGAAAAAGTGGTTCAATGCAGCTAGGCTCCTGCTTTCCTGCTTTTTATTTTTGTAAAAAATTTTTTTGTAATGTTCCAAAGTGCAAAGCACCTTCCATCGGGGACCCGATTAGCATTCCCGGAAAATAAGAACCCTGCTTTATCTGCTTCGAGCGGGTGGTTGAACCGTGATGCTAACCAAACCCCAACTGTTAAAACAGATTTCAGAATCGCCAGCTGCAGTCAATGGGTCACAGCTGGATTCTGTATCCAAGGGCAAAGAGCCCAGCCCACCCGGCTCACCTAAGCTCAGCTCCAAGCCAGCTGTTCTCAGCACGGATTCCGCTCAGTCGGTCACGCTGCCCCCACGAATGCCAGACGACTCCGCCTCGGAGCAGATGGGAGGAATATTATATCGGAAGCAGGAAATGGAATCCCATGGCAAAAAGGCAGCGAACAGGTAACGTATGTGTGCTGATCCGAATGTAGAAGCTAGCTGTGGAAGGATGTGACAGAAGGGGTTAGAATATCCCATAATTCTGCCTAAGTTGCAGAGTCCAGAGGACGGGTACCTCTAAAACCTCGGATGTGTCTCCCATCGTTCCCACACCTGTTGTTTGAATCAAGGGAGAACATCTAGTTATCATGTCTTTCAAAAGAACTGGCCCCTTTGTAGTTGTTAGGTTGTTGCCCCAATAATTCAAATCTCCATGTTTGGTTTGAAATCCACACATCTTGAAGTTGCTACGGCTGAGAAACCCTGCAACAGACGGCACCATTAACTGAAGGGAACCCCAAATGTGCCAACTCTGCCAGATCGAATCAGCCAGGCAGCTACTCCGGAGGGACAGCATTCGAGTGGGGAGGACAAATGGAAAACGATTCTTTGCTCATCATCCTTCTTGCCCGGCTTCCCCAGGTCTTGGCAGACCATCTATTGTGTGGTGCAGAAAAACAGCTTTGGGTTCTACAAAGACAGCAAGCACGCCAGCAACGGCATCCCCTACCACGGGGAAGCGCCCGTCAGCTTGCAGGGCGCGCAGTGCAATGTGGCTCTGGACTACAAGAAGCGCAAGCACGTCTTTAAACTCGGGTGAGCTTCCTGCTTTTGGCCAAGGAGCACCGGCTGCATCTTTTTTTAAAAAAAAAAACCAAACTTTTACATTTTAAGTTTTAAAGCGGAGGGATTAGACGTTCCTCCGCTGACACCAGGTTCATTCTTGTTTGCTTTTCTTCTCTTGGCAGATTAACAGACGGCAAAGAATATTTATTCCAGGCGAAGGATGAGGTGAGTCGCAGTCTTAGAGGTTTGTTCCAAATCGAGTTTCCCAACCGTGGCAACTTTTAAGGCACACGTGTGCGTGCTGGCTGGGAGATTGAAGTCCCCCCGGCTGGGGGATTCTGGGAGTTGAAGTCTTAAAGTCGCCACGGTTGAGATTCTAAATCAGTGGTGGCGAACCTATGGCACGCGTGCCAGAGGTGGCACTCTAGAGCCCTCGTTGCCCCAGCAGAGTTCGCCAGAGTAGCGAGCACGTGGTGTTTGGAAGCGACAGGGCAGGAAGTGAGCGAGCAAGCGGCGTTGGCCCCCAGGGATGCCCCAAAGATGGCAAGGGACTGGCCCCTGCGGCCCTGGCCCCGGCCACTGCAGCCACGCCCACCCAGTGGGCCACCCCCCCCCCCCCGAGGGCACCACAATACTGATGCAGCCCTGCCACTTTGCGATAAATAAGTGGGTTTTGGGTTGCAGTTTGGGCACTCGGTCTCTAAAAGGTTCGCCATCACTGTTCTAAATGATCTTCTACTCCAGTGATGGTGAACCTTTTAGAGACCGAGTGCCCAAAAAACGCCCCCGCACACTCCGCCCCCACCCCTGCCCTGCCCTTCCGCAGGGCCACCCACCGCTTCCACGGCTGGCTGCAGATCACCCAGGTGGCCCAGCAGCACCATGGTAGCCACGCCCTCCGCTCCTGCCCTGCAGCATCAACTGCACGTGCCGGGGCTCAAGGGCAGAGTCTTGTCCCCGCTGCCCAGCTGCCATGCAGGCCACGGTCGGGGGCGACTCTCCTCTGGGGGCCTGCTGATGAGGAGGAGGCTGGGGGAGGAGGTGGGGCTGGGGCAACGGCGCACGTGCCCATAGAGGGCTCTGAGTGCCGCCTCTGGCACACGTGCCATAGCTGCTACTCCATCTTCCAGTTCTATCCTGCTCTTGGTTGGGGTTTGGACGATTGGCGGAAGACATTCTTTTGTTCTTCTTATCATCCCTTCCAGGCAGAGATGAGTACCTGGATGCGAGTGATCAATGCTGCTGCTGCTGCTGCTGCTGCGTCGGCCCTCACCCCCCAAGACCCTGCGGAAGACCAGCCTGCGCTCATCAGCAAAGGCATGACGCGGGCCATGACGATGCCAGCCGGGCCCCCGCACAGCGCCTCGGAAGGGACCGTCACCCTGCGTAGCAAAGAGGCGAAGGAGAAGGACCGCGAGAAACGTTTCAGTTTTTTCAAGAAGAATAAATAGGAGTCCTCGGTGGGAGAGGGGCAGGAGGGGGGCTCTTCTGCCATTGGCAAAAACCTGTACAGGCCTGAGCAATGATCTGGGGCGCGGCGAGGGGCTTGAGTTTGGCAAGGGGGAGCCGGTTTGGGGAGGGGGCGTAACCAAAGTGGCCGTCGCTCTTTACTTAAATCCTGCAGATTGCATGAAGCATCTCTTGACGTTTTACAAGGACAGACTTCCGTTCCGCCCCCCCCCCTTTCCCCATAACGGAAGAAAAACCAACACAAAACAGGACACATCGTCTCAGTCGAAACAGGAGGGGTGACACAGTGGCAAAGACGGTTGTGGCGGCGCCAAGCGGTGGGGAAAGGCCTCTCCAAGAGTGGGGCAGCAGATTGTCAGATGCTGGACATCTGGGAGGGGGGGGGGAGGAAGGGCAGGTCTGGGTGAACAGGCCACGGAAAGAGGTGGCGCGGGGCTGATCCCAGACCGGTGTTTTTAACGACGCTGACGTTTTGTGGGTTCCGGTAGCAGCGACACCACTGGAAGTCTCCCCCCCCCAGGTACAAAAATCGGGCTTCTGAAGTTGATTCTACCTTTGCTCAATCTCTTCCTCCACCTCCTCTGTCATCTGTGCTCCAAGGCTGTTAGATTCCTCCTTCCCCCCCCCCTGCAGGCAAAATCCCGTTGGGAAAAGGTTGCCAGCCTACCTGCCACTGTGGCCCCGTGCCGTGTGCAAGGCCGAGAGAGGCGCCTTCTAAAACATCCCCCTTTAAAAGCCCCGCTCAATTGTGATCCACGCCTATATACACACACTCTCCCCCCCCTTTCTAAAAAAACCGAACCGAGGATGCACAACGCAGTGCTGTTCGGGCCCCGGAGCGTACACTGCTTGTGTGTATAGTTCAGGAGTGCGCCTCCTTCTCCGGGAAACGAAGCCGGTCAGAGGACGCTGAGCTTGCAGTGCGCCTGGTGCTCTTCACGTGCGTTCCTACTGCTTCCGCATCCCGGAGGCAGCGGAGCATGGAGGCAGGAGGGCCAAAACGTTGGGGAGGGTGGCTTTGCCACCCCACCCCCCAGGATTATACACTCTGCAGCTGACCTGGCTGCCCCGCCCTCCAAACCTGCCTCACAGTGCCTAAAAGCTCGGATCTCTTGGGGCGCTCCAGAAGACGGTGGGGATCTTCAGTTAAGATCCCCGATGCTCGCCAGAGGTCCTCAACTAGGATATCCGAGCTAGATCCCGCTCCTTCGGGCTCAGCCCCAGGGACCAGCAATCAGTGCCAGCCCCCCTCTGCTTTAAAATCCCCTCCCCGTCCACACCACACGTGGTAGCGCTGTTATCACCGATCTGTTCTGGTTTGGGGGGATTCTTTTTGGCAAACGTTCCCCGACTCGCACCAGATTACGCCGGGAGGGCAGCTCCCGATACACGTGGCGGATCCCCCAAGCTTGGGAAGGCTCGTTTCCTAGCCCCCTCCCTCCCTCCCTCCCCTAGTGTCTATTCTATGCAAAATTCATCATCCCACATCTGTTTTTACTCCTTTTGTCAAGTCTCACGAGGGCACCCGAGCCCTCGGGGTTAGAACAAAAACCACTCCGGCCAATACGGAAGATTGCCAGGTGGTGGGCTTTCCTTCTTCTCAGGCGACCTCGCTAGCAGCGTTGCTCTTCCAGTCGATCGCCCGAGAGATGTTCAGGTTGATCTTTGCCTCCTGGGGCTACATGCCACAGATCTCCCACCCGCCCCCGTGAGCCCACGCTCTGCCAATCCTCACGGGTGGCAGAAGAGAACAGCTTTAGAAACAGGAAGGGGGAAATTGTCTCTAGAGCCGCTGTTATCGCCTGCTCCACACCTCTCTCAAATTCTCATTAATCCGCCGGCAGGCACCCAAGTTGGCACATTGGGTTGGCTGGACTCCTCTCGCCGTTGCTTGCCAGGGTTTCGTCAGCCAGAGCAGGACACCCCCCCCACACACACACACACCGGTCTTCTTCCTCTTCCTCTCTCCCTGGCCTTGGTCCCTAACCTGGGTGTGCCTTCCATTTGTCCTCGGATGTCGCCCTGCATTGCCACCTCGCCTCTGCAGAAAGCATCGCCTCTCTTCCCTTCGGGCACAAAGGACGCCAAAGCAGCCTTGGCGCACGGATGGGGTTGCAGAAAGACCCAGAGGGATGGCCTGCCTGCCTTCCTTCCGATGCGCAGGGATGTTAGTTTTTTTCCTTTTTCTTTTTTTCATGCTGCTTAGAGTGGGGGGGGGAGGCACGCCCCTCGAGGGCCCCCAGCAGTGTTCTCTGTGCTTGTTGGGGACTAATTATCCATGTGTTTGCAGTGACATCTGTTCCGATATTTTTTTTTGGAGAAATAAAAAAGAATCTGTGGAGAGGTGTGTTTCTTCTTTTTCTTCATAAGGACGGGTTTCAAAACGGAGCTTTTGGCCCTTTGCTTGTTCTCCGAACAACAACAACAATAATAATGTTGGGAGGGACCTTGGAGGTCATCGAGTCCAACCCCCTGCTCAGGCAGGAAACCCTACCATTACAGACAGATGGCTGTCCAGTCTCTTCTTAAAAACTTCCAGTGTTGGAGCATTCAGCGCTTCTGGAGGCAGGTTGTTCCACTGGTTAATTGTTCTCACTGTCAGGAAGTTTCTCCTTAGTTCTAGGTTGCTTCTCTCCTTGATTAGTTTCTTGTCCTGCCTTCAGGCGCTCTGGAGAAGACCAGATTCTTTGTTAACCCATCACGTTTTGCCAGTTGGTGGCCTGCATCCCATGGACTGAGATTTAGCATGATGTGCAAAGTTCTCCATAGGTACAAGGTGGTCCTTTAAATAAAAACTTCCCCCATTTCCCTGCTGTACATAGGTCTAAGTGCTCTTGCTAAATCAGGGGCGGACAATATGGACTTCAACTCCCAGAATTCCTCATCAAACACGGCTCAGGAATTAATAGAGTTGGGAGGGACCTTGGAGGTCATCTAGTCCAACCCCCTGCTCAAGCAGGAGACCCTACACCATTTCAGAAAAACGATTGTCTAATCTAAAAACTTCCAGTGTTGGAGCAGCCACAACTTTCAGCGATGAGATTCTCATAGATGACTTCCCAGGATGATTTTTTTTTCCAACTTCCCAATCTGACCCACCACCTTGAGATTGCTTGGTGGTCTCCCATCCAACCTCTAACCAGCCTCTTGGTTTGTTGCTCCAAAGTGGAATAGGGCTGTAGACTTCCCAGCCCTCCCAACAACTTTAATGATATTCCAATCAAAATATTTAAGAGCAGGAGTCTGCAAACTTGGCCGCTTTAAAGACTGGTGGACTTCAACTCCCAGAATTCCCCAGCCAGCCATGCTGGCTGGGGGATTCTGGGAGTTGAAGTCCACCTGTCTTTAAAGCGGCCAAGTTTGAAGACCGCTGCATTAGAGAAGTCCTATTCAGCCAAAAGACTTCCGGAGTGAGTTCTGCTTTGCCTGCCTCACAGGGTTGTTGTGAGAATAAGTGGGATGCGTGGAAAACATGAGTAATACTTAACTATTTAATGAATGCATATAAATAAATTTCCTTTCACCCAGGAACGCACACCCATAGCCTTCTCCCCCTCTTTTCCTTGTGGATTCTTCCGGTCAGGGCTTCTTCCTCTTCCACCCCTTTTAAAAATTCATCATGGAACAGTCCAGTTCCTCCTCTCCCCCCCCCTTTCCCTTGAACAGTCCGGCTTTCCGCCGGATCCTCCCGCATGGAACAGTCTGGCCTCCCCCCGGATCCTCCCGCATGGAACAGTCTGGCCTACCTCCTCTTTTACATCCCCTCCCCGGATTTCGCTTCCACGCCCCCCTCCTCGCCCTTGGCAACGGTTAACATTCGACCCTCCCAAACCACGTGTCAAAACTTTGAATGACCTATCGCCTGCCCCGCCTCCTAGATTTATTACCTCCTTTTCCGACTGACTTCCGGCAAGCGGTGACATTCGTCGCCTAATACGATTGGCCGAAGGCTTGACGTACCTTGCAGGGAAGGCAGGGTCACTTTCCGTCGCCTCACGAGACGAGAGCCAATCAGCTTGGGACCTTGCTAAAGACGAGATCCGATTGGATATCCGTCTTCCCGACGCTTTCCGCTTTGGCCATTCGGACTGCCCGGCGACTCTTGACGCAACCAATCGGAACGCAGAGGAAGGGGAAGAGGCGGGCCAAGCACTTGGAGGAGGACGTGAAGTTTAGTTGCCGCCGCCGCCGCCATTTTGTGCTGAGGGCTGTTGCTGAGGTTTGTGAGGGGCCGGGCCCGGCCGGGCGGGTGGAAGAAGCGGGCGGTGGGGGAAGATGCGGGGTGGTGGGACTGAGCTTTGCGGGGGCCCGCATGCAAAACTGAGGCCTTGGCCCTCTGCCTCGACTAATAACAATATTTTCTGATGCTAATATTGAGGGCGCACGCATAGAGCATAAACACGCCCACAGCCATACATTGTACACAGCCATACGCAATCATGGCCTCTGCTTGTACAAAGTCCCGCTAGTATATTACACACATACATATATAGAATAGAGCGGGAAGGGACCTTGGAGGTCTTCTAGTCCAGCCCCCTGCTCAAGCAGAACTTATACATATATACATGCATATACATATATATATATACACACACACAAACACACAAAAATTCATGCACACATACACATCCCACACGCGTGCGCCCCCACTTACAGAACGACCTATGCACAAAAATAATTTGCCATATGCCTTTCGGTAATAATACTCTTTAGTTACAGGATGTGTGTGTGTGTTTGAGTGTATGTATACACACACATTTTGGAGTGTGTATTTCTAATACTCTCACAAGGCGGGGCCTAAGTGTTTTCGTAATTTGTGAAATTAATATGTCTGTGTGTCTGTACACGCACGTGTGCAACTGTGTGATGCACACACAAAGCCGTGGGCCTGTGACTTTCAGTAATAAGAGTGTGGTTGTTTTTATTTCATTTTTAATTCATTCATCAAACATCTGTGCTGGTAGGCCTTGACTTAACAACCTGTCATTTGGTGACTGTTTGAAGTAACAACGGCACTGAAAAAGTGACTTAAAAACCAGTCCTCGGATTTACAACTGTTGCAGCAACCCCAGGATCATGGGATCAACATTTGGGTATCTATTTATTTATCATGGTTTCATCCTCCTGAGGTCATGTGATCACCATTTGCCATCTTACCAGCCAACTTCTGACAAGCAAACTCCGGGGGTAATCAGATTCATTTAACAACTGCATGCTTCACTTAACAACTGGAGTGATTCATTTAAGACTGGCAAAAAAAAAACAATTGTAAAATCGGGTGCAACTCAACTTCCTTACTTGCCAACCAAAATTCTGGTCCAGTTGAGGATTACTATAGCTACCCGTCTCACAATCGAGTAACTCATTACATCTTGATAACAAATGAAATAAAAACAAACGTACAGGTAATCCTCGACTTATGACCACAATTGAGCCCAAAATTTCCACTGCTAATTGAGACTTGCTAAGTGAGTCATGCCCCCTTTTACAACTGTTCTTGACACAGTTGTTAAATGAATCACTGCAGTTGGTGACATGGTTGTTAAGTGAATCTGGCTTCCCCATTGACTTGGCTTGTCAGAAGGTCGCAAAAGGGGATCACGTGACCCCGGGATACTGCAACGGTCATAAATAGTTGCAAAACGTTTGAATTTTGATCACGTGATGCTGCAATTGTGGTAAGTCTGAAAACTGTCACACGTCGCATTTTTCAGTGCCCTTGTAAATTAGAACGGTCACTAAATGAATTCTTGTAAGTCAAGGGACCTCCAAGGTCCCTTCCAACTTTTTTTTTTATTATTATTATTATTATTATTATTATTACTACTACCTGATATTTTCTTGGTATCTCTGCTGCATGTTCTGAAGCCTTCTGGACGATTTAGGATTCTGATTGCATAATGTACTAACTCAAGAGGTGCTTTCTTCTTTTTTAAGAGTGGGGGCAGCTTCTTGGCAAAGAATTAGGATCACTTAAAGTCAATGCTTTAACGAGATTCCCTGTGCAAACTTAATTGTCTTTGATCAATACGATTTATTGGGCTTTTTTTCCCCCTGCTGCTGAATTGCCTTATGCTGTCTGCTTTCAGTTGTTCAGTGCCAACTAACGCTTCCTTCTTTGGCTTCCCTGCTCAGCTCTAGCCGCCATGGTGAAACTTTTTATCGGCAACCTTCCCCGGGAAGCCACCGAGCAGGAGATCCGCTCCCTTTTTGAGCAGTACGGCCGAGTCTTGGAGTGTGACATCATCAAGAATTATGGGTTTGTGCACATTGAGGACAAGACGGCTGCCGAGGACGCCATCCGCAACCTGCACCACTACAAGCTGCACGGCGTCTGCATCAACGTCGAAGCCAGCAAAAACAAGAGCAAGGCTTCCACCAAGCTGCACGTGGGCAACATCAGCACCAACTGCACAAACCTGGAGCTGCGGACCAAGTTTGAGGAATACGGCCCTGTGCTTGAATGCGACATCGTGAAAGATTATGCCTTTGTGCACATGGAAAGAGCCGAGGATGCCGTCGAGGCCATCAGAGGCCTCGACAACACGGAATTCCAAGGTGGGAAGTGGGGCTAGGGTGGGCATGAAAGCTGGAAGCCAAAATTTCCCCCCCTTCTGGCTTTCTTATTTCCAGAGCTCCCAAGTGTCATGGGGGGCCCACAGCTGGTAATGTTGCTCACTAGTTCACTTCCACCCTTGAGTCGCATCTCTGATGCCAACTACAGGTAGCCCTTGACTTACAAGCGTTCATTTAGTGACCGTTCAAAGTTACAACGGTGGTGGAAAAAAGCGACATGATCATTGCAGCATCCCCAGGGTCACGTGATCCAAATTCAGATAGCAATAGCACTTAGACTTATATACCGCTTCACAGTGCTTTACGGCCCCTCTCTTAAGTTTACAGAGTCAGCCTATTGCCCCCAACAATCTGCCAAGGAAGGAAGATAGCAATAGCCCTTAGGTTTTAAATCGCTTTACAGCCCCTCTCTAAGCGGTTTACAGAGTCAGCCTATTGCCCCCAACAATCTGGGTCCTCATTTTACCGACCTCGGAAGGATGGAAAGCTGAGTCGACCTTCAGCCGGTCAGGATCGAACTCCTGGCAGTCACTTTTGGGGACTTTCTCAGAAGCAAAGCCAGCGGGGAAGCCAGACTCATTTAACAACCATGTTACTAACTTAACAGCTGCAGTGGTTCACTTAACAGCTGTGGCAAGGCAGGTTGTAAAATGCGGCAAAATTCCCTTAATTTAGCAACAAAAAAAAAATTGGGTTCAATTTTGTTTGTAAGTCGAGAATTACCTGTATTTGGTTGCGAGGTAGATGGAATGTACATGCATTTTTGTATCTCAGCAAAGATGTGACTTGCTGCTCGTTAGAAAGGAGACACAGTTTCGTCCAAGGTAGGATTGCTCTTTATGAAAACCAAGGCCAGGAGTAATTTTGTATGAGAGTTTTGAGGCCCGTGAGATTAATAATCGTTCTCTTTACTAATATCCTTTCTGTTCATGAAATGCTTAACAGAGCGCCATTAAGATAAGGCGGTCGAAGCCACAGTAGATTATACAAATGCTCTAAGAATATCACCGAATGCAGCAAATATATTAGAGCAAAAGACTATTAAAATGCCAAGGCTTTCTAGCATTATGGTTATCCACCTTGTTCCCCTACTTCATTAGGGTGGAAAGGAGAAAGGACATCTTTATTATCCTTGGGTTGTTTTTTTTTATTTAAAGACGATTAGAACAAATAACACCGTAAGAGTTCTCTCTCTGTATTTAGACTTTCAGTTGATTAATCGATAAAAAAATACGCAGGGTGGTTGGTTGAAGTTGTTTTGATTGGTGGCTTGGCTTCATGCGATGCTTGGCCTTGGTGCGTTTTAAGCAAGAGCTTATCGAACAAACCACAGTTGGCTGGGCTTGCGCAGGATGCCAAGCCGTCTTAAAACAGTCCAGAGGGACTAGGTTCAGACAGCCTGCTAAGCCAAGCCTAATGTCAAGCGCAGGAGTCCAGCCAGTTCACTTGAAAATATAGGTTTTATTGCGCACTAAAAGCTCTCTATAAGAATCTGAGCTACTAACTATCAAAGCAAATTGGCGGTAGATAAGAGTTAAGGGAATTCAAGGTGGCCTGGCCCTAATTAGATCTCTTGTGGGCACCAAGGGATTCAGGAAATGTTTGACCCCTCCCCCGGGCTCAGCCTGGTCATCTCCTACACCAGTCCACCTACGGGCTTAGAAACGTGGGCAGTTGGCTGATGACATATTGAACTGTATCAACCAGGGCCTCTCTGACAGAGGATTGAATCTTGATCCTAGTCGTCTTCTCCTTTCTTCCCTGTTCCATTTCCTGTCTGTCCATTAATCAATGTGTAAAAAGGCTTCCATGCCTCTTCTTTTCCCTAAGGTCCTTCTACTCCTGTCTGGTGTTCCCCGTAGCCAGCGTTATCCATCCTTCTCTCTATTTGTCTCCTATTGCTTTCCGATTGGCCCTCCGCCTTCCTCTAATTTGATGCTTTCTTTCCTTCTTCTCGCTGCCAGTAGCAACCGGTTCCCTAATGCCCTGCCTTAGATTTTCAACTCAGCTTTGCTTTTTTTTTTTTTTTTTCCTGTCTCAGAAGTTGCAGAACCGAAGCCACTTTCAGCCCAGGTTGTTAACCGCTCATGTTGAGCACCCTAACAGAGTTGGGGGTGAGCGGTTAAAAAAAATCTACAACAGAGGTCGGTGCAAATGCATTCAAACGAACCAAACTTTGGCTGTGTTTTAGGAGAAATCCCCCCCTTTTTTTTTCTCTCCTGCCTCCGATAACGTTTAATTGAGGTGGCGTTTGCAGGTGACACACAGTGGCAGCTTGTTAATGTTTTCGACTGGTTATAGCAGAAATACCATTTTTTCCAAGGATTTTTGCCATTTCGTTTTTTTTTAACTTACTGTGAAGATTCGTGAGTATAGTTTGATGAGAGTGTGGTCAGGAGAGGGATTGGTGGCAGTCTAGAAATGGGCTTGAGGCTGTGGTTCGTTGGAAATTATTTTGCAAAGTTGAATTAATTTATATGGCCGCCACTGAGTGGCTAATGGCCTAGAGGCGAAGACGCTCGCATCCCACTCGGAAGGTTGAGAGTTCAATCCTAGGCAGTGACAGGACACAAAATATCTGCTGCGAACTCCACATAGGCGTCAGGAAGGGGATCCAGCCAGTAAATGCTCAGCTCCATTCCACTCCAATAAAAGGGATTATAGGGTCACAGAAAGAAAAGGAAAAAAGGCCACCCAACTAAAAACTCCCTTTTTATGACCCTGTAATCCCTTAATTAGGCTAAAATTGACAATTAAACAAATCCTCAAAGCAATAAGAATAAAAACATAGCATACAGGTAGTCCTCAACTTACAACTGTTTGCTTAGCGACCGTTCAAAGTTACAGTGGCACTGCAAAAAAAGTTCTAACCGGTCCTTGCGCTTAGGACCATTGCAGCATCCTCAAGTCACATGATCAAAGTTCATACGGTTGGCAACGTATTTACAACGGTAGCAGCATCCGGGTGTGTCATACGTGACCTTCCCAGGCAGGTTTCCCACGAGCAAAGTCAATGGAGAAAGCTAGATTTGCTTAACCACCTCATGATTCATTTAACAACTGCAGCAGTTTGCTTAATGTGGGGGGAAAAATGGGCATACAATCAGGAGTAACTCATTTAACAACTGACTTGCCTAGCAATGGAAATTGTCCCGATTGTGGTCCTAAATTTAGGACCACCTGTATCCAGTGGTGGAATTCAAATACTGAACAACCGGTTCTCTTATTCGATGCAGGCCTGGGCCTCCGAGGCCTAGAACGGACTTCCGGAAGTGGCATCCACGCATTTCTGGCAGACCATTCTAGTCCTGGGATGCCTCCTCCAGGCCTCCAAGGCCTAGACTGGACTTCTGGAAGCCCGCCGGTTCTCCGAATGCAGCAACATTTAGCTACTGGTTCTGCCGAACTGGTGCGAACTGGCTGTATCCCACCGCTGCCTGTATCTTTAGGAGAAAGTTGTCTTTGTGGAGGGAAAAGGCCTGAATAGCAAAGCGTTGAGGTGGCAGTATGCTTTGAAATATAATGTCTGAAACGGTATAGGGTTCCCTGCTTGAGCTGGAGGTTGGACTAGAAGACCTCCAAGGTCCCTTCCAGCTCTTTTATTCTGTTAGGATGAATTAAGGATTTGAATAATGAAGGGAAACGCTTCCTTGCTCTAGCTAGTGCATTAATAATATGTATCTTTCTGCTAATAGCATTTTATGAAGCCCCACTATGTGTGCCAGGCCATTATCAAATACAGGTAGTCCTTGGCTTACAACGGTTGGTTTAGTGACCGTTCAAAGTTACAACAGCATTGACAAAAGTGACCTACGACCATTTTTCACACGGCCATTTTAGCCTCTCCTTGGTCACGTGATCAAAGTTCAGAGGCTTGGGAACTGACTCACCTTTATGACCGTTGGAAGTCTCCCAAGGTCACACGATCGCCTTTTGTGACCCTCTGACAAGCCAAGCCAATGGGAAAACCCGTTTCGCTTAGCACCCGTGTTACTAATTTAACAACTGTGGTGATTCACTTAACGGCCCTGGCGAGAGAGGTCGTAAAATAGGGGCAGAATTCACTTAACCAATGTTTCACTTAGCAGCAGAACTGTGGGACTCAATTGTGGCCGTACGCCGAGGACTACCTGTATACACTATTGTTGAATTTCAGAACCGTGAAACGACCATATCAGGACTAAGGAAAGCTTTTAGTGATCCAGGGAAGAGTCTTTGATTCTCTAGGTGTCAGAAAGAGATGGAGAAAGTGATACGAGAGGCATTTGGTTTTTCTCTCTTTCCTCGGTCTCCGATTGCCATGGATGAAAAAAGCGCAGGCCACTGGCAGGGACCTGGACTGGTCCAGCAGCACTAAATCTGCAAGAATAAACGAAAGGTGTCTGAATCCTTCCACATCAGCTCTTGTCTGCAACAAGCGAGGTCAGGGCACAGCCATGTCCGCCGAAGCGTAAAGCTGGAGAAGGAAGGAAGAACAGATCCACTAACAGTGCTTGTGGGAAGTAAACCTCAAAACGTCAGCTTTTAAAATTCAGCAATATCTGATTGTTTGGGAGTTCCTAGAAAACACGGGAAGCTGTACGATTCCCCCCTTCCCCCGTAGGTGTCTCGGAAGTAAATCACATTTCACATTCTGGTCAACAAGATTCTCGGGTTTTGATTTGTCATCCCTTAGCTGCTTCGCGGGCCTGCCAAGACAGTTCCGGGTCTCAGCGGCCAGCATCAAATTGGGGAGACGAATTAAACATATGCCCCTAAAGAGGGTAGAATCACTCTCGCTCTCCCTTGCTGCCAAAATGCTTCCTTTCCTGAGTATACAACTGCGCTGGTCGCTCCCAAACCAGAAGAGGCCATTGGGTCCCGCGAGCAGCTGTTGGCCTTCCCTCCGGCCCACTCAGTTGTAGCGGGTTATTTCCTGGTTTGTTAGCTCTTTTTTTTTTTTTTTTTTTTTTGCTTTTTATAAAAAATAATTTTGAGCTGCTGTGCTTTTTTGCTTTGAATTGTCTTAACCAATCTTTATAGCTGCCGTTCTTGCGTCTGTTTCTTCAAGGCAAACGAATGCGCGTGCAGTTGTCCACCAGCCGGCTCAGGACTGCGCCCGGGATGGGAGACAAGAGTGGCTGCTACCGGTGTGGGAAGGAAGGTCACTGGTCTAAAGAGTGCCCAGTTGACCGCACGGGGCAAGTGGCCGAGTTGACCGAACCTTATAGCGAGCAATACGGAATGGTGCGCACCCCCTACCCTACAGGCTATGGGGATGCCGTGTATTACGATGACCCCTATGGAATGGTGGATTACTATAAACGGTATCGCGCGAGAAACGCTGCGGCTTATGGGGCTTCTGCATACGACACTTATGCGGAGCACACCATGGCCCAGTATTCCCAGTACGCCCAGTACTCGCAAGCCACGGCCATGGCCAGTCGCCTCTCGACCACCTTAGACCCCTACGAGAGGCCCCTACTGCCAACCTCGGGAACTGCCGCCGCGGTAGCCGTCGCTGCTGTGGCCGCGACGTCCTCCTTTTACACCCGGGATAGAAGCCCTCTGCGTCGCTCGGCCGCTGCGGCTTCCACCGCTGGAGACGTGTACGGATACGAGCGCGTTCAGCTGTCTCCGGTCTCGCGATCCTCCCTCTACGATGTCCAGCGTTTCGGGCGGGATGCAGGCGCGGACAGGTTGCGATACTCCGCGTATTGAGTCTCGAGGTGAGAGCGTTTTTTTATGCGTAGCTTGGAGGAGGAGGAGGGGGAATGGCACATATCGGTGTTGCTGCTGGTGAGACCGGGGTGGGGTGGGGTGGGGTGGGGGGGAACCGGCCTGCAGCTGGGTGGGTGTCCAGAGGATACCTGCAGGTATCCGCAGCTCTTAAGCTGTAGCAGCCGAGGAACTGACCGAAATGAAATGGAGAGAAAAAAAAGACAGGCCGCCGTAGATCGGGGCAAAACTCTCCAATCAGGAACATCACATTCTGGAGAATGCTAGGCCTGGCATCTGCAGTCCTTTCCAGAAGGAGACCTTCTAAACTGGAAGTGATTCCAGAGTGTCCCGAAGATAATTTGGCCTCCCAAACCCACATGCCATGTCCAGGAAGTCTCAGATTATTTCTGGTACAAAGGGTTTATTTCTAGGAAGCACCAACTCAGGACTATTTCAGAGTTCCCCGGAATATTTGTCCCCAGATGAGTTTTGTTCCTCCTTACTCATGTGCTTTGTTAAGTCAGATTCAGGGCTGTCTTGTCCGAAAACAGTGGATTCCACTGTCTTCTTCCAAAAATCCTGGCTAAGCTTCCCCCCCCCCATTGTTTTTCTCCTTCCTCTTCTGTTTTCTCGTCTGTTCCCATTGCCCCTTATATTGCATTCTGCTCCCAGGACTGTGGGTACCTCATTCCTTCCTCCTTGCCTCTATATCCCACTGGGCACCATAAAACCCGAAATTAAGACGCAGCAGCCACACCTGACCGACAGAAGGTGGAGCAGCTTTTAACTCAAAGCTGCTTGGAAATTGAAGAGCAAGCTTTGATTACAGGAGATGCTCCAGAGTGTAGTCTCTGAGGCCCATCTCGGGTTTGAGACAGGTTCCATTTTGATTTTCTCGGTGGCCCTTCAGCAAATGCCCGCCAATTTTGGAGCGATTCCATCCAGACAGGAATGCAAATTTGGCACTTGGTTACCTGAATTAAACCAGTAAATCCAGACCTTTTTCTTTCACCAGTGGCTGAACCAGGTGCTTTACGAGCAGAAGCGCAATTCGCATCCGTGAAATTATATTTGTGGACCTCTTCATTTCGCCCCTGTAGCTAATAGCTGCTAGTACCGGTTCCCTCTGCAAATATGCTTTAATTCTTAAGAATTCAGGGATGCTTGCGGGCCCCCAGCACGGATTCCGGTGGCGCAATTCCTTTCCTTCACGATGCTGTGATTGCTGTGTTTTTGTCCTATCCTTAAACCTGTGATTTATTTTCCACTGGGTGACCTCCCCCTCCTGAAAGATAATATTCCTTCCTTTTTCCAAATGGTTCTTCATTTCTGTTCCCTTCTTTAAAAAAAAAGTGAAAGAAAGAAATAGAAAAACGTTCTAGTTATTCTCATTCCTTGAAATTCTTGGCTGCACTTTCTTCTGGATAATTTTAGGAATTCTTCACATGACCAAGCAACAGATGTACGATACATTTATTGGCAGTCCTTTCCCAACACTTCCCAAGAATGAATTCCCTTCCCTGCAGCCTTTAAAATACTTCCTGCAGTATTTTCTGTCACTCTCCCCTAATGTCCGTCTGCCTGAGGAGAGCCACCCGTATATTGACGTTCATCTGAAAAATTTTAATTCTGTGCGCTGTGAGCTTGGGGGAAGGTGAGTAGCCAGTGTGGAATTTCCCACTGGTTCCCTTTGACCTGCCACTAAGAGGAACGACCCGGGTTTTGTGGCGCTGGTGCATCTTGGATGAAAAGTAAGTTCGCCGGAATTGCAGGTAGTCCTCCACTTACAACCACTCGTTTCGTGACCGTCCACAGTTGCAACAGCACTGAGACAAGAGAGCAATCGCCAATTTTTCACGTTTAACGACCGTTGCACTATTCCCCACGGTCACAGGATCAAACTTTGGGTGCTTGGCAACCACGTGTGTTTAGGATGGTTGCGGCCTCCTGGGATTGTCCGTCGCGACCTTCCTAGCAAGCGTCCGACAAGTCGAGTCAACGGGGAAGCCGGGTTGGTTTTGACACTCGCAGGTTTAACAGCTGTAGTGATTCGCCTAACAGCCAAGTCGTAAAATGGGGTCTGACTCGCTTAGCAACTGCCTAGCTTAGCAGTGGCGATGTTGGGCTGAATTGTGGTTGTAAGTCGAGGACTGCCAGCAAATCCAGCCTTCGCCGGGACGGTCGCTCCACAGTTTTCAAGCACAACGGCCAAAGTTCCCAATGTTTTCAGTGAAAAGGAATCAGGGAGACCACAGAAAGAACGGCCTCTCTCGGCCACGAGACGTCGGGAAAGCTGCCGCCAGCATGGCAAATAGACCATAGCCATCTGACCAAAGGGATCTCGGCCTTAGATCTGTTCTGAGGGTCAACCTTGTGGCCGCGATCGACCTTCCAGAAGACCCTAGAAGCATCTAACACAGGAGAAGAGGACCTTGGCACTCTTTGAGGCTTGCCCAGTAAAACGGGGGAGAGAAACTCATCTCTAATGTCTGTTTTGAAACGAACGGTTTATTTTAAGCTTGAGAATCACATCTGCCTGCCCCTCCTCAAGGTGATCTGTAGCCCGCGGAGGAGGAGGAGGAGATCCTTCCAGAACGGGCGCCAAAAAAAGCGGTTAATATTCCCTTCCCCCTTCCAATCAAATACATTGCCCCCTTTCTTCCCACCTGAGTTTATGCTCTTAAGGCAGGGCTCTCCAACCTTGGCCACTGCCTGGGGAATTCTGGGAGTTGAAGTCCACACGTTTTAGAAAGTTGCCAAGGTTGGAGACACCCACCCCCATCCCCCCGCTCTAAGGAATGTGGGTGGGGCTCAGCCACGGATGTGCCGGTTTCTCTAGGCAGCCCCCCCATTACTGAGCCTGCAAATGAACTGTGTCTTTTATTTTTCAGGTAGGCTATTTGAGGGCTGGACACCGGGCTCCTGTGGCGCGTTCACGTCAAAGCTATGCCAGGCTTCACGATGTGTCGATTTGCGTTTAGCACGGTCTCACTAATGGACATTTCTGTGTGTCTCTGCGAAGCTTAGTGACAGCTAACAGTCCCTCTTCTCTCTTTTTTTTTTTTTTTTTAAAAATGAAACAACACAAAAATATCTCCCCCCCCCCTTCCTCCCAAGCATTATTGGAAAAAGGGGAGGGCAGGGCTCTAGGAATTGGGGAGAGGTTGTTGATGACTGGCCTTGTGCCCTTTGCTTGGGTCGAGCTCTAAGCCTGGACTTCGAGCGTAGACAGAGGGACCCCCCCCCCTGCCCAGAATAAACAAGAGACAAATAACGTGGCCTTCCAAGGCTAGCTTTGGGCCAGTACTTTTCGCTCCAGTTCGATTGGCAATTTCTCCTCCCCTGTGTAGGCTTGATTGTGGAACTCAATAATCTAGCTGATCCACTTCTCTCTCTCTCTCTTTTTTTTTTTTTTGTATTATGAGAAGACATTGTCATATTTGGTAGCTGCCTGCGTTCGGACTGTAGAAAGCTTCCCTTTTGCTATGGATATTAACCTGTGACTTTCTGTTCTTTTGAAGTTGATATTTCCTTTTCTCTCCCTCTTCTCCAATAAAATAAAATAAAAAAAACATTTGTAACGGATCCTCGAAAGTGTCTCCGCTGTGCCATTTGGATTTGAAAGGACGAGCTCGCCTATTGCCAACACCCTGTACAGTTTTGCATCCAAGGTAGAACGGGTTGTAGGATGTAAAACACGTTATTTCGTATTTCAGACGGCACCAACTAGAAAGATTTGAGCTCTTGCTGCTGGTTTCTCCCCCAGTTTCTGGACCTGTGAAGATTCCTCTAAAATGTCTATTTTCCCAAGGGGAAATCAGCTTAGCTTCAGTCATGCTGGCTGGGGAATTTTGGGAATTGGAAGTCCATTCATCTTAAAGTTGCCAAGGTATTAGGTTTGCTGCCTTGAGGTACTTGTAAAATTAATAAAGGTGGGCTATTCAATAAATAGCCCGCTGAGCACTCCACCAAATGAACTGGGTTTAGGCAACAAACCACCAACTAACCAAAGCTACCCCTGATCGCAGTTAACTTGCAAATGCAACTACTATGTCTTGAACTGACTCAGTTCAGTGGTAGGGCAAACCCACTGCGTACCAAAAGGGAGACAGGACAATGTGGATAGAGACATAAAACAAGGATATGGGACGCTGGCCCGCCCAGCCCAATAGGTGTCAGCCATATCTACCATTGGTACTGCTTAAAAATGTGGCCACTGCTTTAAAACCACGAGGACCAGAAACATGTTTTTAATGAAAGACAATATTTCTCAGCAATTGCAAATTATATTGGCAAAGAAAGCAAAGCTCACAAGCACCCAACTGCAGTTTTGCTACTCTTCTTGAGTATATTTTGCTTTATCTGCAACCACCTACTGTCTAACCCAGAGGTAGGCAACCTTGGCTCTTTTATGATTCGTGGACTTCAACTCCCAGAATTCCTGAGCCGGCCACGCTGAGGGGAAAGGGAGAGTTTCCAAGCTGAGCCATGCTGGCTCAGGAATTCTGGGAGTTGAAGTCCACGAGGCATAAAAGAGCCAAGGTTGCCTACCCCTGGTCTAACCTATGCATATCTCCACCTCATCTTTCTTGAACCTAAGGAAACGCTGCCTCCATTGTTCACAGCCTGCTAATCTCAGGATGGGGGTAGGGGGTGGGGGAGACACACAATAACGGAGGGAGGAATCTGGATGCAGGTGCAAAAGAGTTGTCTTGAGTGTGTTTCCAAGGCACCCGACAGTGAAGCCACTCTAAAAAAGAGGCGAAAGTTTCCTCCAGCTCCTTCTCTGGACCGCTTTCCTCAAAACGATGGCCCGGCGCTCCTGCTGCAGCCAGTAAAGCATCTCCACTATGTCCCTCTCCATTTTATCTTGGTATGGGCGGCCCTTGAAAGTCACCGTATCGTTGAAGGCATCTTTGATGTGTTTCAGAATCCCTCGGAGTTCGAAGTTGTACTGCTCCAACTCGGAGCGCAAGTGGCTTCTGATGTTCGTCTCTTGTATTCTCGTGGCAAAGGAGCCCATCTCCTTGCTGATCAGGCGGTTAGGATCCGAAGCGGTCTGCTCAAACTCTTCTATTTCAGCCAGCAGGAGCTCTCTGTCTTGGATGAACTGGGCAGCTATTTCCCAAGAATTCAGCATGTCTGGAAGCAGTAAGTAATACTGGTTGGAGCTGTACTTAATGGCCATATCTAGCCTTTCCCGCTCGGAGAAATGAAGGACGGTCCATAGTCTTGCCAGTCTCCTCTGCAGGACGCTGAGATCTTCAAACTTATGGTCGTAAGTAGGGAAATTTCCCAGGCCCTCCAACCAGGTGCTGCTGACATTCCATAATCCGGTGTGGAAGAGTTCTTTCTGAGACTGAAGCTCCGCAGCTTTTAGCTGTTTCCTCTTCACTTTCTGCTTCTTCACTTCAGCCTCGTTTAGCATAGCCTGCAGGTCTCTCTCTTTCACTTCCTTATCTTCTTCTTCAGGGTTGTACAAATGAAATATGACCGGCAAATAGTCAGCAGTGTTGTTACTGATGTATTTCAAGTACTCGTCGATGTTAAAGGTGGCTTTCCACCATTTGAGCCAAGATGCGTATTCTTTGGAAGCTAACTTCTTGGATGCGTTTGGGCCTTGGGGTATCTCTACCACTTCCTCTGGAACGAATGGACCAGCTGGGAGAATTTGACTCAGCTCTGTGTTAACGATCTGCTCGCTTTTTTTCTTCGTCAGCGTGGAGGACGCAAAGCAGGACGGACGGGGCAGGGTAATTGCAGGACACTCTATCAAAGGCCCTTGGTCAAACTTCAGGTGGTCTTTAGGAATAGTATCCATCAGTTGCTTGTAGATCTCCTGGACCTCTTCTCCAGTGGAGAGGTTTGCGTCCAGTAACTTCACGGTAGCAGGACTGATCTCGCCCAGGAGGTGATTGTAGATTGGTAAAGACCTGTCCATGATCACATTTTCCAAATAGTGTCTTTCAGACACCTGCAGGTCAGCCGTCTTTACCACCATCCTATCGTGGATTCTGACATTCACCGTCGTCGCTTGAGGATGAGAGGCTGGGGCCGCGATGATGGTGTTTCTCCGCTGCCTCTCGACATGCTCTTCCTCCTGCAGACACTTGAGCATCCTCTGCAAGTGCAGATGACGAGTCTCGTTGGCTTTGCTCCACATCAAAGCCTTAATGAGGGGAGGGAGATCTAAATCGTCCTGCTCGCCTTTCCACTGACTCTTTTCCAAGACGGAGCCCCGGACCAGCCTTTGAAGGTCTTCAGCCAGGAACACAGGGCCCTTAAGTTCATCCTCTTCGGGGGATTCGGGACAGCGACAAAGCAGAGCAGGGCTGGTCTTGCGAGGGATCAAACGGAGGCCAAGTTCATCGGCTAAAAGCTTCCCTACCCTCATATTGGGCAGAGACTGGCACCTGCGAAAGACAGAAGTCATTGGGCTAACCCGAGGCCTAGACCAGTTGCGCGAGGCACTGCGGGGATAAGGGGTGGCGACGGCAGCACCACCGGTCATTTGCTGCCGGAAGCCCACTTTCCTGGCGGCGGGTAGATTTAGCTTCTTTATTTTGCTCATGTCCAGCAAGGGTAACTCTTCCAGCTCTTTCACATCCTGGGCGATCTTCTCCTTCTCCGTCAGCGTCCGGGGCCGGATGTATCGGATGAAGTAAGAGATGGTGATGCCCAGGCGGTTGCCCAGGGAATGGGTGGTCATGGGGCCAAAGGGGCTGGAGAAGCTGGTGGGGGACTCGGGCGGGCGGTCCGCCAGCCTCTTCATCTCCCACACCAGGCGGTGCCGCACGTCCGCCACGTTGAGGAACTTGGAGCAGTCCAGGGCCAGCTGAGCCGAGAAGCGGATGAGGTTGGCACAGTCGGTGAAGACGCTCCGCAGGTGGCAGCACTCCATGAGGCCCAAGTAGTGGCGGAAGAGATGCTGGCAGACCAGGCCCAGGTAGCTCACGAGGTGCTGGTACAGCTCCCGGTTGGCCTCGGGGCTGAAGGCCGGGTCGTGCAGCAGGTGCTGGAGGTCCTTGTGGGCCTGCCTGACCTCGGTCAGGATGATGTCCCGGAAGGCCCGCAGGTGCTGAGGGCGGGCGAGGGCCTCCTGAGGCCCGGGCTCTAGCCGGGCCTTCACCAGCTGCATCAAGGCTGAGAGCGAGATGGGCACCGACAGCTCCTCCTGGTCTGGCGGGCCCAGCGAGGGGCCGGACAGGCAAGGCTTGAGCCGGGAGAAACTGATGGGGAAGAGCGAGAGCGGCGTCAGGATGCGCTGGTACTGCTCGTGCAGCCGGTGCGTCCACCGACCCGTGTCCTCCAGCGGGTACAGCGGCCGCCCGGGAGGCGACAAACGCGACGCCATGGCGGGCGAAACCCGAACCGCCTCACAGGCCCCGCTTTCGGCGTCGCCTTGGCAACCGGGCGGGTGCAGCGCCCATCGCGGTCCGGCCGGGATGCTTAAGCCGTTGCGTCCGAGATCCGCTCTCGCGGTTCCCACTGCGCATGTCCGCCTCCACCATCAAGCGCTCAGAGCGGCAGGCCGCGCCTCGCCTTCCGATTGGCGGAGGGGTGTGTCTCCTTCAAAACGGTCCGGGTGGGCCATTTTTTCCCCCCTCCTTCTTCTTTAAGAAAAAAGATGGACGGAGCTCCTGAAGGGGGCGGAGGCCTTCGCTGCACGGTGGGGAACCCTCCCGGGTGGGAGAATCAGGCGCTGCCTTTGCCTTCCTTGTCCGACGCTTTGCGCATGTCCGAAGAGATTGAGGGCTAGCAGCTTGCACCGGTTGAACTACCTGCTGGGTCATTCTTAGAAAATGGCACCCTCTCCGGGGAAGGGCGCTTAGATCTGCTTGGGAGAAGAGCTACAGGTAGTCCTCGACTTAGTGACCGTTCAAAGTGACAACGGCCTTGAAAAAAGTGACCTAGGACCGTTTTTCACACTTAACGACCGTCGCAGCCTCCCCATCCAGGGTCACGGGATCCAAATTCAGAGGCTTAGCCACTGACTCACACTTATGACGGTGGCAGCGTCCCAGGAGGTCAGGTGATCCCCTTTTGCGACCTCCTGACAAGCAGGTCATTTTACAGCCCTGATACTAATTTTAACAACTGCAGTTGATCCACTTCACTGTGGCAAGAAAGGATCGCAAAATAGGGTAAAGTTTACCTAACAAACGTTTCAATTGCGGTCGTAGGTCGAGGACTACCTGTACGCAGCAGGCAGAAGGATGGCCCAGAAGGGGCAAATGCATGAGAAAGAGGCCCTGCCCTGCCAGGCTTCCTGGGGACCCTCCTTTTAGATCAGAATTTTGGAATTAGATTTGGCAGCCTGAAGATGGGTGGACTTACTTCAACTCCCAGAAGGATTCCGCTGTATATGTCAGTCAATCCCATTCAAGGAGTTTTATATTTTTTCACTGACGTTTTTTTGTGTTGCTTTCTCCATCTCTTATTGTAGCTGGAGTTTGCCGTCCAGATGACTTGTCAAAACTGTGTAGAGGCAGTTCAGAAAACACTGCAAAATGCACCAGGTGAGATCGGCATCCGGAACGATCAACGTTCTTTTCAAGGGCAGTTTTTTTAAATTTTTTTTAATCCCACCTTTATGATATTTATAAAGAACTCGAAATGCTGAATATACCCAACACACCTTCCTCCTATTTTCCCCACAGCAGGGGTGTCAAACTCGCCATCTCACGTGACGTGTCACGATGTATCGCGACTTTTTTTCCCATCGCCGGCAATAAGGTGGGCGCAGTTCCCCCATGACGCATCCTGACACCCCTGCCCCACAGCAACAATAATCCTGTGAGGTGGGTTTTGCTGAGGGAGAGCGACTGGCCCAAAGACACAACAGCCAGTTTTGTGTCTAAGGCAAGACTGGAACTCTCCATCTCCTGGTGATGGGCCCAAAGTCACCCAGCTGGTTTGGAATTAGAACTCCTAGTCGCCTGGTTTCTACCCAATAATTTACTTCCTCACCACTTCATTCCACCTATTGAAATTCCATTAATGTCGAAAGAATGCATCAGAAAGGCAACTCAGTTTTCCATCCGGCTCTTTTCTGGCTGATGGAAGGACTCCTGGAATACTCAGCCAATACCAGTACAGAGCACCAATTTCTAAAAAAAACCCCAAACCCTAAATCCATTCATTGTTGGAAGCCTTGTTTTAGATGCAAAATTATTTTCATGAATGGCTAAATACAGAAATGGCGATGTTGACTTTGGGACTTTGTCTCCAGGGTGATGTAACCAGCTCTAATGCAATCTAATGAATTTAATGGATTAATTAAATTTATCCAGAATGCCAGTTTGATCTAGTAGTTAAGGCACCATGCTAGAAGCCAGGAGACTTGAGTTTTATTCCTGCCATAGGCATGAAAGCCATCTGGGGGACCTTCAGCCAATCCTTCTCTCTGCCCAACCCATTTCACAGAAGTTGCTGTTGTGGGGAAAAATAGGAAGAAGGTGTGTTGGATATGTTAACCACCTTGAGTTATTTGTAAAAATAATAAATGTGGGGTGCATACACACATACAAATACACGCATATGCATCCTTACATGAGGGTGGCCCAATCTTGGCAACTTTAAGACGCGTGGACTACAACTCCCAGAATTTCCCAGCCAGCTTCTATGCAGCCGGCTGGGGCATTCTGGGAGTTGGAAGTCCACGCGTCTTCACGTTGCCAAGATTGGGAAGCCCTACCCTACGTGTTTCTTTCTCCCATTTCCTTACAGGCCTTCGCATAGTCGACATCCAGCTGGATTCGCAGACTGTGTTGGTAGAGACAAGTCTTGGCACTGAGGAAGTCCAGACCCTTTTAGAAAGTACAGGCCGTAAAGCCGTGCTGAAAGGAATGGGAGGTAACGTTCCAGGTAAATCCCAACATGACCTCCCACTTCCTTTTCCTGGAGTAAATCTCCAGCATCCTTTTAAATAGCTCTAGGATGTACAAGCTCTTTTTTCCCCAAGGGACTGGTGTGAAGTGGAGGGGAATCGTTGGAAAATTTCTGATGGATTTAAAGCATTGTCCCTAGAGGTTATGGGATCAGCCATAAAGCCTTCAGAAGAGGTCTGCTACATTATCAGGATCAACCTTAGCAAACTTTAAGATATCTGAACCAACTCTCACAATTCTCCAGCCAGCAAGGAACGGCCAAACAAGCTAACCATAAACATCCTAACTAAAGACCCTCCAAGACCATTCTTTCCAACAGTAACAGGGCAAGCCACTCGAATATAAATTGAGAATAAACCCCACTCTCTAATTAGCACTGATGATGTTACCTAGATTGGTAATGAAACATCTGCAAGAAAACACCCAAGCTCAGCGAGCACCAAGGACCCCACAGTCCTTTTCCTCCTCCTCCATCTCTCTTTTTCCTCCACTTCACAAACAACACTCCCTTCCAGCACTGATGACGTTACCTAGTTTGGTAATGAAATGTCTGCAAGAAAACCACCCAGCTCAGAGAGCACCAAGGACCCCACAGTCCTTTTCCTCCTCCTCCTCCTCCTCCTCCTCCTCCTCCTCTCCACAAACACCCCCTCCCTTCTAGCACTGATGACGTTACCTAGTTTGGTCATGAAATGTCTGCAAGAAAACCACCAAGCTCAGAGAGCATCAAGGACCCCACAGTCCTCCTCCTCCTCCTCCTCCTCCTCTCCACAAACACCCCTCCCTTCTAGCACTCATGACGTTACCTAGTTTGGTCATGAAAAGTCTGCAAGAAAACCACCAAGGTCAGAGAGCACCAAGGACCACTCAGATTATTTTCCACTCCAAAAGTCTCTCTTTCGCACTCTGTTGACTTCCCCTTTCTTCAAAGGATTGCTGGGCAGTGCCGCCGTGGCCATGGTGTCAGGCCGCGGACTGATCCAAGGCGTGGTGAGGTTCCTGCAAGTCTCGCCCGAAAAGTGTCTCGTGGATGGCACAGTGGATGGCCTTCAGCCGGGGTTACACGGGCTACACGTCCATGAGTTTGGAGACCTGAGCCGCTCTGGTGACAGGTGAGAGCCTCTAGGTGGTGGTCTTTTCAGGGGCTTGTAAAAGTTGGAGAGATCTTTGTTTTCCTGACTATAAAATCTCCCCCTTTGATTTTATCCCAAACAGTTGCGGATATCATTTCAATCCTCATGGGGAATGCCACGGAGGCCCCCAGGATCGGCACAGGGTGAGTCAGGACCTCTTCATCACTTGCAAATGCAACTGCATACCCACTGCATACCAAAAGCGAGACAGGACAATGTGGATAGAGACATAAAACAAGGATATGGGATACCACGAAGCCTCCTCCTAGAAGGGAACAAGGAAAACAGGTCGGGGAGAGGATGTGTCGTGTCCCAGACAATCCTGCGGACCCTGCTCACACAACGTTTCTGTGCCATGTCCTGGATGGGAGGGAGGGAGCTGCCCATGATCTTTTCGGCCGTCCTCACCACTCTCTGCCCCGCCTTCCTGTCCGAAGCAGGGATGCTTCCAAACCAGACTGTGATGCCGCAGGACAGGATGCTCTCGATCGTCCCCCTGTAGAAAGGGGTCAGGACAGGGGAAGGAAGATGTGCTTTTCTCATGCGACGCAGAAAATGCAGGCGCTGCTGTGCCCGCTTCACCAGGGTCACGCGATCACCGTTTGCGACTTTCCCAGCTGGCTTCTGACATGCAAAGTCAATGGGGGGAAGCCGGATTCGCTTAACGACAGCCTGGTTCACTTAACAAGTGCGGCGATTCGCGTCACAGCCGTGACAAAAAAAAAAAAAAAATTTGTAAAATCAGGCGCCAGTCTCCTCACCACCGGCTTGCTTAGCCACAGAACATCTCTTCCCAATTGTGGCTGCACGTTGAGGACTTGCTTGTTCTCTTTCAGCATGCGGGTGATCTCGGGAACATCTTGGCCACTGCCGACGGAAGAGCATCCTTCCGGATGGAGGATCATCAACTGAAGGTGAGTCAATCTGGAGAAAAGAAGCGGTTCAGCTTATTGGGGCAACGAATCAGTTAGGATGGGCTGGCATCACCTGGTTATTTTTTTCCCCTTTTGCCCAAGCTGGAAGCTGCCCATTTTCTGCAACTGGCCTAGAAACTCTGAGTTCTAGTCCTGCCTTAGGCAGGAAAATCAGCTGGGTTAACTTTGGGCCAATCCCCAAGAGACAGTGAGTTCTAGTCCCACCTTAGGGACTGGATGACTTTGGGCCAATCCCCAGGAGACAGAGAGTTCTAGTCCCACCTTAGGCATGAAAGCCAGCTGGGTGACTTTGGGCCAATCACCAGGAGACAGTGAGTTCTAGTCCCTGACTTCCCATGCATCCTAGATATCTGTCATGGAACAGGATTGGGTCCACTCACGGCGCTGTCTTTTCCCTCTCCTTAGGTGGATGATATAATCGGCCGTTCCTTGGTGATAGATGAAAGAGAGGATGATTTGGGTCGCGGGAATCACCCACTGTCAAAAATCTCTGGAAATTCGGGGGAGAGGTAAGGAATCTGGGCTGGTTCCTTTTTTGCTGGAAGATGAGGCTAACCTGGATGCCTTGAAGCAGTAGGTAGAAGCCACAGATTAGGATCCACTGTATGTACAGTTAGTTCTCTGCCACAAAGAAGAGGGGGGTCAACCTTGTCAGCTCTGCCTGGTTCTGCTTGGTGCCTCACAGGGGCAGCCTGCCATCAAAGGCTAGGAGGGGAGGATGATGGAAGGGCATTAAAGCTGTGTGTGTACATGATCGGAGATTGGGAGATGGGGGGAAATGACAGGTGATAGTAATATAATAATAATAATAATAAAGTTAGAAGGGACCTTGGAGGTCATCTAGTCCAACCCCCTGCTCAGGCAGGAAACCCTATATCATTTCTGACAAATGGTTATCCGGTCTCTTCTTAAAAACTTCCAGTGTTGGAGCATTCACTGCTTCTGGAGGCAGGTTGTTCCACTGGTTAATTGTCCTCACTGTCAGGAAGTTTCTCCTTAGTTTTAGGTTGCTTCTCTCTTTGGTTAGTTTTACATCCGTTGCTTCTTGTCCTGCCTTCAGGCGCTTTGGAGAATAGCTTCACTCCCTCTTCTTTGGGGCAGCCAGATTCCAGTTTGTACCAGTATCCCAAGGCCAGGCACCCTGGGAAAATATGCGGATTGCCCCCAAACATCTCAGTGTTCATTTTGGCGAGCTCCGGTTGGCTGGAAACAGACAGATCACTGGCGGAGGGATGAGCTGCGGACAAATCCTTTTGCATATTTTGAGCGCGGGAAAATTCAGAGCTGGCCCGACTTTACTGTAACCAACACCTTTCGTAAAAGAACCCTTTGCTTTAATCGAATGGAGCCCAGGGTCTTTCTTTCCTAAGGGATCAGATTGGGGCAGTCTCCAAAGCATCAGAAGGCAGGACAAGAAGCAACGGATGGAAAAAAATAACCCAAGAGAGAAGCAACCTAGAACTAAGGAGAAATCTCCTGACAGAGAGAACAATTAACCAGTGGAACGGCTTGCCACCAAAAGTTCTGAATGACCCATCACTGGAGGCTTTTAAAAAGACATTGGACTGAAATGATATAGGGTTTCCTGCTTGAAGCAGGGGGTTGGATTAGAAGACCTCCAAGATCCCTTCAGACTCTGTTATTCTGTTAGGGAACTGGAGGCTAAACTATACGACGAATGGTTAAGGGAACTAGGTGTGTTTAGCTTAATGAAGAGAAGGATTGGGGTGACGTGATAGCGGTCTTCCAACATTTGAGGGGCTGCCACAAAGAAAAGGGGGTCCACCTATTCTCCAAAGCATCTGAAGGCAGGAGAAAAAACAACGGATGGAAACTAATCCAGGAGAGAAGCAACCTAGAACTAAGGAGAAATTTCCTGACAGAATAATTAATCAGTGGAATGGCTTCCTTCCAGAAGTTCTAGATGCTCCATCAGTTTTAAGAAGAGATTGGACAGCCACTTGTCTGGAATAGCATAGGGTCTCCTGCTTGAGCAGGGGGTTGGTCTAGAAGACCTCCAAGGTCCCTTCCAACTCCGTTATTCTGTTGTTCTTTTATTCATTCTAAACCAGCTTTCTGTCTAGGTAAAGATTCTTTTTCTTCCTGTTTTTTTGCAGAATAGCCTGCGGGATCATTGCTCGCTCAGCCGGCCTCTTCCAGAATCCCAAGAAGATATGTACTTGCAGCGGGGTGACCCTTTGGGAAGAACGGGAAAGATCGGCAACCAGGCAAGGCCAGGCCGCTCCCGAACAACCGAA